>NC_041396.2:105612667-105722667 GCF_900747795.2 Erpetoichthys calabaricus | reverse complement strand
AGCATGAACCGCCTTTTTAAGGTCATGCCATAGCATCTCAATTGGATTCAGGTCAGGACTTTGACTAGGCCACTCCAAAGTCTTCATTTTGTTTTTCTTCAGCCATTCAGAGGTGGATTTGCTGGTGTGTTTTGGGTCATTGTCCTGTTGCAGCACCCAAGATCGTTTCAGCTTGAGTTGACGAACAGATGGTCGGACATTCTCCTTCAGGATTTTTTGGTAGACAGTAGAATTCATGGTTCCATCTATCACAGCAAGCCTTCCAGGTCCTGAAGCAGCAAAACAACCCCAGACCATCACACTACCACCACCATATTTTACTGTTGGTATGATGTTCTTTTTCTGAAATGCTGTGTTCCTTTTACGCCAGATGTAACGGGACATTTGCCTTCCAAAAAGTTCAACGTTTGTCTCATCAGTCCACAAGGTATTTTCCCAAAAGTCTTGGCAATCATTGAGATGTTTCTTAGCAAAATTGAGACGAGCCCTAATGTTCTTTTTGCTTAACAGTGGTTTGCGTCTTGGAAATCTGCCATGCAGGCCGTTTTTGCCCAGTCTCTTTCTTATGGTGGAGTCGTGAACACTGACCTTAATTGAGGCAAGTGAGGCCTGCAGTTCTTTAGACGTTGTCCTGGGGTCTTTTGTGACCTCTCGGATGAGTCGTCTCTGCGCTCTTGGGGTAATTTTGGTCGGCCGGCCACTCCTGGGAAGGTTCACCACTGTTCCATGATTTTGCCATTTGTGGATAATGGCTCTCACTGTGGTTCGCTGGAGTCCCAAAGCTTTAGAAATGGCTTTATAACCTTTACCAGACTGATAGATCTCAATTACTTCTGTTCTCATTTGTTCCTGAATTTCTTTGGATCTTGGCATGATGTCTAGCTTTTGAGGTGCTTTTGGTCTACTTCTCTGTGTCAGGCAGCTCCTATTTAAGTGATTTCTTGATTGAAACAGGTGTGGCAGTAATCAGGCCTGGGGGTGGCTACGGAAATTGAACTCAGGTGTGATACACCACAGTTAAGTTATTTTTTAACAAGGGGGCAATTACTTTTTCACACAGGGCCATGTAGGTTTGGATTTTTTTTCTCCCTAAATAATAAAAACCATCATTTAAAAACTGCATTTTGTGTTTATTTGTGTTATATTTGACTAATGGTTAAATGTGTTTGATGATCAGAAACATTTTGTGTGACAAACATGCAAAAGAATAAGAAATCAGGAAGGGGGCAAATAGTTTTTCACACCACTGTATATATATATATAATATATGTGTGTATATAAATATATATATATATAATATATGTGTGTATATATAATATATGTGTGTAATAATATATAGCAACACTCATAACAATGACAACACAATTACATTGACAATCATGTTACGTTATTTTAAAAATGTTTCCTTTACTTTTTCATAACCTCTTTAACACACTACCTCTCCGCTGCGAAGCGCGGGTATTTTGCTAGTATACCAATAACAGTTTGTTAAGGATTTGTTTTTTTGTGAAGCTGCCTTCACTCGAGTGATCACTTCGAGCTGACTTGCTGGCTAACCATAAGCGTTACCTGGTAGGTAACCACCCATACAATCAGATTGTGAATCAGACTACGAATGCCGTGAATGTAATTACCCTGATCTACATGCTGTCAAATAAACGAACCACACGCCTTGGCGCAATTTTAGGGGCTTCACCTCTAGTGCTGACGTCTGAGGTTTGATTCCCGTAAGGGAGTGAAGTGAGTGGGTGGTTACCTACCAGGTAACGCTCATGGTTGGCCAGCAAGTCAGGTAACATCAGCCACGGTGCCTTCAGTTGTGAGAAGCAGATCATAGAATGGATGAAAATAGTTTACTGTCAAATAATGCAAAGAGTACGCGACACGTCTTTCCCCCTTATTCTTGGCTCATCAGGCGTACAGACTCACTGCACTCGCTTACGGTAATCGAACCTCGGATGTCAGCGCTAGAGGGGCTTCGCAGCGGTGAAGTATTGCTTTTAAATTTTAATTAAGAAGAAAAGAAAACCTTTTTAAATTAAGTCTTAAAAAGAGGTGTAAAGATATTGACAATAAGCTACGCAAACCCACCAAGACATGCAATCGTTTAAATCAAGGCATGAGTCGAAAAACACCATCCCATAATATTAGTTAACAATTAACACATTTCTATATGTATTGTAAGCATACAACTGATAATATGTTGCGCTTATTTATCTGTACTGACATTTTTGCGCGTTTAACGGCTGAAATCTAACGTGGTTTGTGCCCTTCAGAATGAAAAGAGTTTGCATTTACCTTTTTAATAAAAGGCGAGCTTTTAAGCCTGAGAAATCACCCCGTAAATGCACACGTTTAATTGCACATGTTAATATGTATGCTTACACAGTATTAAAAGACACTCAACAATTACACAGTATTAAAAGACAGTCAACAATTAACGTCATTTACCTTCGTTCCCGCGTTTGACTTGTGCTGTAAATCTCTTCCTCGTTTTCAGTTCACGTGATTACGTAGGAGGCGTAATACGTGATGACGCAATACGTGACTCCGCCTCCTCCATTAGAGTATATGGACAAAAAACAGGTTCCAGTTATGACCATTACGCGTAGAATTTCGAAATGAAACCTGCCTTACTTTTGTAAGTAAGCTGTAAGGAATGAGCCTGCCAAATTTCAGCCTTCTACCTACACGGGAAGTTGGAGAATTAGTGATGAGTGAGTCAGTCAAACAAGTTCCAGTTATGACCATTACGCGTAGAATTTCGAAATGAAACCTGCCTAACTTTTGTAAGTAAGCTGTAAGGAATGAGCCTGCCAAATTTCAGCCTTCTACCTACACGGGAAGTTGGAGAATTAGTGATGAGTGAGTCAGTCAAACAAGTTCCAGTTATGACCATTATGCGTAGAATTTCGAAATGAAACCTGCCTAACTTTTGTAAGTAAGCTGTAAGGAATGAGCCTGCCAAATTTCAGCCTTCTACCTACACGGGAAGTTGGAGAATTAGTGATGAGTCAGTCAGTCAGTCAGTCAGTCAGTCAGTGAGGGCTTTGCCTTTTATTAGTATAGATTCTTGTAAACTGTTGGTGGTTTCACAATAAGAAACTATACCTTGGACCACAGTATTATTTTTATACACAGTATATTGCCTATTGAATTTCCAGATCAAAGAATGGGGTTTTAATCACAGAGCTGTTTAGTTGCACATATGATACTGAATGGGTTACATTTTAAGGTAATAAATATTTAAGATTTCCTCTAACAGCTATTGGTATTGCCCTTGCTGATGTCCAGTTATTCTACTAAATGATGAATTCACCTGAAAAGCCCAGAATGTGTATTTATGCTTTTTAGTTTTTTGTAAACCGTTGTGCAGCTAGGTGCACCTTCTAATGCTAGCCTTAAAATTTTTTCAGTGGCTTTGATTCTGTTGACCTATTTGGTTTTGTTATACTCACCTTGTGAAATAATTTCCTCTTTTTCAATTGCCAAGTGTAGAAATAGACACAGAAACAAGATAGAAAAACTGTAAAGTATTTGTTAAAAAGTGATTCATTGCCAGAAAAGAAAGTGATGACCATCTGAAGAGGCAATGGCCAGTTCTACTTTATCATCTACCCTTATACATCATATTATCTGGTTGAACGCTATTAGCTATACTAGTATAAGTGCAAGATTGGAAACAGAGAGCACTGAAGATGGGAAAATGTGCACAAAAGTCTAACACCAAATAAGTATTGACTTGTTTTTTTTTACTTTAATAAGGTTATATTAATTGGCAAAAGCACCAATTCAATTTTAAAAGAGAAGACTTTTGACCAGTTGGCTGTTTATAATTCCCACCATGCCTTTTACTGACTATTTTCAAACCAGTTGCTTGTATTGTTGTTAATTTGCTTACTTTTGAAATTATGTAAAATTCTATTGATATACTGTGCTATTAGCAGCATATCTAATGTCTGTATTTCCAAAATACACATACAGTATATCCAAATATCATTCGTTTACTCATTATTCAAGCATGCCCATTCCAGTACAAGTTTTAGCGAGGCAGAACAAATCGAGCAGCGTCAATGGTATGCTTTTGCACTACAGAGGTTACACTTTTACAGATACTGTATTCTCACTCACACAGAGCTAATTTAGAGTTGCCATTCTACCTACCTACATGTGTTGGGGATGTGGTAGGAGTCCAGAGCACCCAGTGGGAAAAAATAAAATGCAGAACACAGAAAACTATACAAGGACACTGCTCTGACCTGCTGTAAGATAGTACTTCAAACCACTGTGTGACCAGTGGATGACTAAAAGTACAATGCAATAGCCTTTTATATAAGTTTCAAATAGCCTTGCATATCATTTTTTTAAGGTAAGACAAATGTAGATGTTAAAGGACAGACATTATATTATACAATATATTTAAGATGCACAATACAATTTTAGAAAGTTTTTTTCTAGCTATTCTATCTTTAGGCAATAAATCAATTTTCTGATAAATTAAGTCATATTAAGTTGTTTTAACAAATTTTGTACTGCTTCTTAGTTTTACTTAGCTAAAAAAAAGACAGCCTATTTGGACATCTGATGCATTTGAAGTGAAAACATTCACAATAAGTTGATATCATATGAAGAAATATTTATATACAGTGAAAGTAAATTTCATATACTTACATTATTTAAGCTATTATTTGCTTCATCAGGATGATAGTCTGTTGTTAGTCTGTCCATGGAAGGCATGGGAGGTTTTGTTTTATTGATCATTTTCAGCAGTTTTTAGGTCATGTATGTGTTTTCTTAATTTTTCCATATGTTGATGTGTGTACTACTTTCAGTCTGTCATCTGAATGAGTCAGTATGAATGCTTATTTTAGAACAGTTAATTAACCAAATGTATTTAGCAGACACTCTTAATTAACCAAAGATCCCTACAAATTAAAAAAACAACACTCTTGTTTTACTGTTTTTCAATGAGTCACTGAAAGAATGAAAAACATATAAACTTATAAAGGCTGTCGGCATGTGCCACTATTGGGTTTTTATAGTCCTGCACCTCAGAAAATATTATACACTGTCAGACTAGCAGGGTGTAAAGTAATAACTAAAGATAAAATTAATCTACCCATTTTAATTTCATCTTCCATTCAATCTTGAATTGTACTTTTGGGATTGCCTTCTGCAATCTGTGGAGTATGATCTATGGGTTATGTGTCTGTTGTTTCTGGGATAGGCTTTTAGGCTCATTGTTAACAAAAAAAAAAAAACATACACAACATTTTTATTTTATTTGACTGTACTTATATACAGTAGAAGCTGCTCAGCTGTCTGTTTGCCTCTTTCTGGTTAATGTGACCTGAATGCCAAAAAATGTATGTACAAATTGCTGTACTTGATGCAATGGAGTATCAGATGGATTTAGGGTAATGTTCTGTCAGAAGATGATTGACCCACTTCTTAGGTAATAAATTCTTTTCTTTATGTAACTACAGTTTTCTGGAATGTGTCTGTCTAAATGTTACTTATTGATATTTTTGAGAATTTAAAATTTTAACCTGTTTTAATTTTCTTGCTGTACTTTAAGTTGTGACTTAAAAGGCACAAATACATTTACATGTACATATTTAATGGTAAATTGCATTTTACTGCTTTTTTTATTTGATTGCTATTTTGGGTTTTATTTAAGCCATGTAATAATTTAAAATGTAAAATCAATAAAGGAAGCATGGTATGTGTTAAAAATATTAATTTCAAAATATAAGTATAAATATACTCTTTAAACAAATAAAGCTATCTTGCTAATGTTTTAACTGGGTTAATGTTTACGGAACATAACCTAAGATGCATAGCTATACCACTGTTTCGCAACCAAAATTGAAATCTGTTGAGGATTAAGGTCATGGTCTCTGTGTGTAATCAAAGTGATTTAACTAGGCTTAAGTGCAAAGGCATTCGTCTCACTGGAGTTGCTTACTTAGATATTGAAGATCAAGCCTCAGCTCACATGGTGATGTGACAAGACAGCCATAAAGACCATGTAGCTTTTGAAGCACATCAGGTGTAAAGTGGTAGACACAAATCAGGAAACAACTGCGCTGAGCATCCACTGAAATGGGCTGTGCGCCACACATCAATATCAGGGTGGGCAGCCACTCAAGCAGGAAACTGACAGGGATGCTACTACTATGAATCTAACAGCGATTCAGACAGATTTACAAAGTACGTTGTCAGCAGTATTATTTTCCTGGCATACAATGTAAGAAAAAAGTAAATACTAATAACTATTGGATACATTTTATAGATATTGCAACTGTAGATGTGCATCATTCAATTTTATAAACAAATTAGACCAAAAAACTGAACTTAGTTTATATTTCTGTGATATACAATGCAAACTCTAAACAGCATTTTACAGAGTGAAACTCAAGTCTGGCTACGGCAGTAAAATGTTAATGGGATTCTTCTTATGAACAGAAACTAAGAAGAAGGTTTGGGTACAAGTACAAATGGTATGTAAGTGTAAGGGAATTGTTTTTAAAAAGTACAGAAACTAAAAAATAAGTTTATCTTTCCTGTTAACCAGCACTACAAGTAAAATGTCAAATTCACATTGAAATTGAATTTCTTTGCATAACTAATTAAAAATACTAACTTTAACAGCATGTTGAAATTTGACAACTGCAGCTTGACTTGTGAAACTTATTTTACAGCATTGGGAAGGATAAAAAAAAGTTTTCCCCCTGTGTAAAACATGTACAAGAATACCCAAAGTAACTTACAGAAAGATATTTTCTCAAAGCCACTTTATACCAATTACAGCAAATGTCATTCTGAATTTTCTTTGCAATTTGTTATTATGCTGTATACGTTAACAAAAATAAAGGCAAATGCTGTTATTTATTCATGTCAGACATTACTAGAAGAGGAGGATAATTGGCAACCTAACACAATCTACACATGTAATAATTACAGTTACAGAAGCCTTCACAATTTCTCATTTATTATCCAGCTGCTGTAATGCAGTAATCAGGATATGAATTAATACTTGATTCAAATATGGATTGAAATTTTGGATTAATAAAAATCTGTGCAATCATAAGCTTGTCAATAATACTCAAATATACATAATAACAAAAAAATGTACTTGTCATATTTAGTTTACTAATCGGTGTTTCTCCTAAAAATGTTTTAATAGAGGAGGGCATTGACAGTCCCGTTTAGAGAGATGGCAGTGAAAAATATAACGTGCAATATATAATTTTATTAAGGAATTCATACAAATTTTAATTGAACTGCAATAGATGCCCAAAAAGGCATACATCCATCCATCCATCCATTTTCCAACCCGCTGAATCCGAACACAGGGTCACGGGGGCCTGCTGGAGCCAATCCCAGCCAACACAGGGCACAAGGCAGGAAACAATCCTGGGCAGGGTGCCAACCCACCGCAGAAAGGCATACATACATTTTTTTAATGTAATCATATTTTCTAACTTTTTCGTAATAGAATATCAAAATACTGCTGCCTGCTTTACATTTTAAGTTAAAATATTGAAAGGGGGTGAGAATTGTGGGAATGCATTTGCCTTGTTGTTGAGGAGTGGGGTCATGTTGTTGTAAAGTCAGTGTCAGGTTTACGTATCAAAACAATGGTAAGTTTAACCTGTAAAAAGTGTGCTGCAGTGCCTAATTACAGGATTGTTCCCTAGTTTTCACACTGATTCCAAGTTGTATATTTTGAGTACAGTAAGATGAGGGTCATTTTGGTAGCCATGAACGTAAGGAAGACCAGATTAAGAACAGGACTACCATGAGAAAGTAAATAAACAAACACCACAGACAACTTGGATATAGTGTACCCCTTTTGAAAATTCACAGTGGTTTTACAAATTAATTCAATTTGCATCAAGGCTGGATGCCATAAAGATTTATCCTCCATCCTCCAAAATCGGAAACTATGAATAACTAGAGATGTGATAGAAATTACCAGGTGGATTGGCCATTGATTTTACTGGTAGTAAAAACTCTGCTATTCATAAATCTTGCAAATCTCACCAAGGCATGGCATAGTGGTATAGTAACCAGCATAGCTGCTTTACCTTTGAGTCCTGACCAGCTCAGTATTTGCATGTAGTTTGTGTATTATTATGTGTGAACAAGTTTTTTCAAGGTTCTCTGGTTTTGGTGTATGTTCTTAGAATTCAGACATTAGATTAACTGGAGCATGACATAGGCCCAGTATAAATGTGGGTATGGATTTGTGTGTACATAACGGAGCTGCATTCCATCACATACTGGCTCACCATGACCCAGTTTGGCCTAAAAAAGATGGTTGTCACTGAGGCTTTTTGGACTGTCTCACAACAGCCTTCATAATAATTAGATCTATAGTTTACTTGTATTTATTATATTTGTATTTATTTAGTTTTAAAAAATGAACTTTTTTTGGCAGTATTCTGAAACCAGTTAGAAAAAACTAATTAACAATTTTTTAAATTATATATTTCTTTGTCTCCCTCATAAAATTATATGAGATGATACATGTCTAGAGACTTAGTATAAATTGGAGCATTTCTTCAAATCTGAGATTAGGCTTTATGTTTCACTTTATGACTTTATTTAGCAATAATGTTCAATATTCTGTTTTTTTCTGCTGTGCTGTTTGTGTACAGGAGAAAGTAGGGTGAAATGACACCATTTATTGGTTAACTAAATAGATTACAAATGCAAGCTTTCGAGGCAGCTAAGGCCCCTTGCCTGATGAAGAGGCCTTAGCTGCCTCAAAAGCTTGCATTTGTAATCTATTTAGTTAGCCAATAAAAGGTGTAATTTCACCCTACTTTCTCCCATATCAATCTATGGCTAACACGGTACAACACTCTACTGCTATTTGTGTGCAAGCTACTCTGTAAGAAGTAAAACTTGCTTCACTTTCAATAAGCATAACAGCAAATTGCCTCTATAAGATGTGTTTAACTTTCTAAGGTAAATCTAATTTTAAAATGAACTTTAATAGCACACAAAAGAATGGAATACCCTTTCTTCTTATCCAGTATAGTGCACACTCAGTTGCCACTTTATCAGATCAACCTCTTTACATATATCCTGCTTCTCCAAACATTATATAGTTGTAATATAATACAAGTTAGCATGCAGGCATGGTCACAACTTTTAGTTGTTGTTCGACTGTGGAAGAGACGAGTGGTCTCAGTGACTTTGTGGTCTGATTATTAGTGCCAAATTCAGAATCTCAGAAAAGCATATACAGTATACTGATATTTTCCACACACTACAATCTCTAGTGTTAACATAGATTGGCTGGTGCAATAAAAAAGACACATCCAGTGGAGTGGCAGTTGGGATGGCACAAATCCTTGTTATAAAGTGAGATTAGAGGTAACAGTTATTTACAATTTAGTTTGTTGTGCACAAGTGCATCTCTGAATGCATAACATGTCAGACCTTAAAGTAGATGGATTACAGAAGCAAAAGATCATACAGGGTTCCATTCCTATGGGCTAAGAGCAGGAGGCTACACCAGTTATGTAATAAGCATAACTGATTTAATGAAGATTGGAAAAATATCACGTGGTTTAATAAATCTTGATTTCTCCTGCAGCTTAAATATGGTAGGCTCACAGTTTGGCTTTAACACCATAAATCCATCGATCCATAAATCCATGGAACATTTTATTACCCCTTTTATGGTGCAGTCTGGAGATAGTAATGTAATGGAGCAGAGAAGGGTTCCTGACATATTCTGTATTATGTGTATCATATGAATGGCACAGCATATCTAAACATTGTTGTTGACCTTGTGCATCTCTTTTTGGTCATAGTACACCTTTTACAAATGTACAATTCTAACAGGATAATGTATCATGTCACAATTTACTCATCATCTCAAACTGGTTCCACGAGCATGATAGGACTTTCAGTTTACTCCAGTGGTCTGCACAGTCTCAACATATTAATCAAATAAAATATTTGTTCTGTCATATGGCATAGGAGGTTCATGAATATGTGTTCAAAAACTCTGCAGGAATTTTGTGATGCTATTGAGTCAGATAGTACAAAAATCCATAAGGAAATACTTCAAGCTTATGGTGTAATCCATACCATGAAGAATTTAGTATGTTTTGAAGGAAACAAGGAGGTCCTTCACACTAGTATAGTGTTGAGGTGTAGCCAATAAAGTAGCCACTTTGCTTGTCTAAAAATTAGAATGTCTTGCATTCACCACTTATCAATATTTATGCTAGGCACAGAGAAAATACAACACCTACAGGAAGAAATTACATTTCCAATTGTAATTCCACTTCATACCTTAATATTCTGTAACTCCTCCACCTGATTTACCCAAAGTAGGTTTGTTGGCGGCTGAAGGGTGCCCCACCCACACTGTGTGAAAAGAAAGAACTAACCCTAAACAAAGCATGCAAAGTACACTAATGTACTCCTAATCAGGGCCAACATAAAGTCAGCAATCAATCTTTAATGCATGTGAAACAGACAACGACTAGGCTAGACTCTGAAAGAAAGACTCAGGGGCTATAGGGCAGGAGGGCTGACCACTGTAATATCAAATGTGTTGCATAATTCGAACATACTTATACAAGACATTTTATGCTGTAAACAATGCAAGTTATCAGATAACAAATCTTTCTTTTTTTTTTCATTTTCCTGTATTTTATAAAGATACACTTCAAAACTTTTTACGGATTTAAGAGTGCATGTCAGTGAACCACTTTGAGTTTCGTATAGTTTAAGCTGGTCTTACTTTTTGGCTGGTCTTCAAATAGGACATTGACCTAACATCCACTACTTTCAAATCATGATGAAAGCCCATGTATTCCTATATTAGTCTAAAAGACAAGTCTTTGCTGTCAAAGCTAATGTGACACAGGTCTTCAGTGACATACAGTATTCTTTTTGTGTCATCTTGACAAGAGATGTCTTGCGTTTGCAGCTCACAGTTAGCCTGTTGGAATACAAAAGTGCACACACACCCTCAAATACTAAAACATTAATGCACGTAAATCCAATTTCAAAATGCACCAGTTTGGGCTTCTGTTAAAAGCTTACATACAGTAAATTTGTCTTTATTTATTGTGGGTTTCAGAGTATTACCTAACTGAGCTTGACATGTGAATAAATAGTCACTTGGCCATATAATGTTTCAAAGAGGTACAATTCATGTTCATTTCAGGTCAGAGAAATATGGTCATAAGTTGTCCTGATTGGAATTAATGATACATTATGTCAGCCCATTATTGGATCCTGAGGACCTTACAAGAACCTCTCTGGGGCAAAATATTTAAAAATCTCCAAAGATGGCAGCATCTTATTATTAAGGAACGTTCACTCAACAAGAATGGATGAGCATGTAGAGTTTTTGATCCTCTGGTGAGTCCGCGCACCCTATCGAAAAGCACATCACACTAAATGACACTGTGTTCTCCTGAGAGTTTCTGGCAGGCTTCTATACATTTCCAAGGTAGCATAGTTCTGTGAGCCTCTCCTTTAAAGTTTTCATTAACGCTCAGTGATGCTTAGTAATCAGTGACTGTGTCATTGTGTTTCATGTCCCAGTAGTCCCCTGGCATTTTATAGAATAATCTTGCATCAAGAATACCTGCAAAATAGTATGGAAGCAATCATTTAAAACAGATATACAAAGCCCACATCATGCAAATCGTCACTGAACATTGAATTCAAAGGTGCTCTAAAAATGGAAGAAGGGTGGTCAGAGCATTCAAATTGGAGAAGACAGGTGAAAAATGATTCAGGAATCAGAGTGCAAAACAGGCTGGCTGTTCCAGACACGTACCAGGTTGACTGGGTGACTGTTTTGTTGTGTATGTTTCATGTTATCCCTCTACTACCTCCTGTAACAAATAATTGGATTACCCAGGTTCTCTATATTAATATACTATCCTATGTTAAATTAGCATATTTTTTGGCAGTGTTTTGCTCCGATTGGTCAGGGAATGCCTTCACACCATTTGCTGTTTACATGTGTTGAAATCGCCCATCTTCTACAGGACTTTACCAGAGGAGCTAAGCGAGCAAGTCTCATGCAATTCAATATTCCAGGTACATTGCTGCCACTTTCAGTTCCACCAAATAAAATTTGGGTAAGCTGTGCTCAGTTATTGAGGTAACTTAGTGTAGCTTAGCTTGCTCTGTGCCAGCCCAAAGATAAAGCTTAGCATAGCATTATGGCTTAAGTGTTCATTAAACTTCCATTCAATACCTTGAAGAATAGATCTGAGTTTTTAGCATATTTAATTATATTGCATTCTCAGTTACAACATTATTTTAAATTCATCTGATGTGTTCATATATCTGTATATATACAGTATATATATATATATATATATATATATATATATATATATATATATAATCCACTGTATAATAAAACGCTAAGATCTGTGTGTGTGTCAGAGCAATTTTATTGGTCAGTTTGGCTTTAGTGACATGGTCAAAAGAGGAAATACAGTATTGGTAAATGAGACAGACGATTAGAAATAAAGGCATAGTAGGCATGAGGAGAGTTGCCTTCAAAGATAGAGGTACAAATGCAGACAGGAGGCGAGCAAAGCGCCTTGAAATGACAGAGCCTGAGAAGCAGGTAATGTGACTGGTTCATTATAATTGATTTAGCAATATAAAAAGTGCCCACTTTGTTGGCAGGAAGGATACTTCGATAGGTAATGCAACTAATAAATTATAAGGGTGTATTCCATGAAGCCAAAACTGGTAATTATTGAAAGTAACAAATCTAAGTCAGTGAGTTCCTCACAATATGTAGCACTGAAAAATTCTTAGTAATGTAATGTTTAAGAAAAAAAACGATACATCACGATCTTACAAGATCATCTATGTTGTGCTCCTTTCCTTGAAAATTTTATTGAAGTGGACTCTCACATACAACGGAGTACAGATTTCCATTCCTACAGAAATTCCACAGTACCTATTTTTGCAACATGGCACAATCATCAATATTCTAATCAACATTGTTTGACTGTAAAAGTGCATGCAGTTGGAAAAGAACTGAAAGATCATCATATACATGTCTGTGGCATGGGAGTATTTTTTGTAGTAAGTTTTTACCTGCATTGCAGAGTACATAGCTGCTTGCAAAAGCAGGTGCATTGTGATAACTATTTGGGGTATTGCTTTTTTTCCTCTTGTCGATTCTGTGGTTTAAGAGGGGAAAATGCAAATGTAGTTGGAAGTGGGATGGAACTTTTGCCAGAGTGGGAGAAAGTGCATGGAAATGGGTGAAACTTTGTTGGCAGTGAGATCAAAAATTAGTACCACACAGACCTCTGACACAAATGATGGTAAAAGACTCATTGAGGTGAGTTTAACAGGTATCATTTGTTCATTATCATAACTCACATCATGTAAACTAGCTGATTAGCATCCAAGGAGCTACATCATGAGGCCAATCTCCTTGTAGACTCGCTTAAAGTTGTAACAGAATAAAAATGACCCTGTAAGTTAAATAATATAAGTACATATATTAATGTCATATTTTCTACATATCAACCTAACCCAACTTGATTTACAGATTAGACAGAATTATTAAACAAACTAAAGGTTATACCTTATGCTTTTATTTCTTTTAGGGACCACAATTAGGTAGGCTAAGCACATGGAAGGCAGCTCAAGTATTTCACAGTTCTTTTAATCAGAAAACCAAAGTTTGACAGAGAAGGTCACTAGAGCTGTGGTGTACTTTATATCTGTCATTGTTGAGCTTAACTTGCCATTGTGTAAACACACAGGCTAGCTATTCAGGAAAATGTTTCCAGATTCAGAAGTCACAAAAAACTATGCCTTCTCATCAACCAAAAGAGCAGCTATTGTGAACATGGCACTGGAACCTGAATGTTCAGAGGATCTGCATAAGTTCTTCTGTACAGAAAAAAGGTCATACAGTATTTTGGTTGATGAAAGCAATGATACAGGTATTATTTTTGAGAAGGAAGGTGTCATTATAGACAGGTACTTTAATAAAGCACAAGATAAGATAACTGTTGGATTTGCAGACATGCCAGTGTGCAATGATGCCAAAGGTGAAAACATATTCAACTTCATTGCATCATCCATGCATGACAATGACCTTGAATGGTCCAACTATGTTGGATTTAGCAGTGTTAGTTACAATGTGATGATTAGCAAAAACAACTCTGTATTATCAAGAGTAAAAGTGCAGGCCCCTCATATTTACAGTGTTGGCTATCCAAGTCACCTGGTCAACATTTGTGGCAAAACTTCTGCCAAAGAGCTCTCAGTGTCACCTGAAGAACTGCTCATTGACATCTACTACTACTTTGAGAAAAGTTCCACATGAAGAGAAGACCTAAAATAGTTTCAAGAGTTATGCAATATTGCCCAGCCGAGAGCACAAAAGCACTGTCCTACACACTGCCTTTCTTTAGGAAATGGTATGGACCATCTTCTCCACCAATGGCCATCCTTTAGTTCATATTTTGAGTCAATCAATGAAAATCAGAAGTCATCACATATTCTGAAGAGGCTGAAACAGCCATAAATTAAATTGTGCACATGCTTTCTCCATAATGTTATACAATGTTTTGACAAGTTCAATTTGATTTTCCAAAACAGGGCACCTGTCCTCTTCATGTTGGGTAGAAGAACTCCTGTGGGATATAACAAGTAGATTTATTGAGCCAAAGATACTGAGAGAAAACGTTCAGGAGATAGATGTGAGCTACCCTGAAATCCCCTGCCTAGATCAAAAACTATTTATTGGGTACCTGACAAGGAGACAGCTGCTAAGTGAGGAAGCACAAGAGATGCCCTCTTACAAATCTAAACAGTTCTTTAAAGATGCCAGAGCATTGTACTGTTAGGAGCTTTTCAAAACTATTGGAGAAGTTCCCAATCAGTGACCAGCTCTTGAAATATCTGTCAGTGGCCAATGCAGAGAGCCAAGATGAGGTGAATCCAGGGCAGATTTGGACTTTGACAGAGAAATTTCCAAATGTGATCAAGGCTGATACCTGAGAACAGCTCCACTTAGAAGTCCTGGATTATGTCTAAACTAACCTTTAAGGACTGGTCCCAAACTACAGATGTTTGCTAGTTGATCAGTTCAGTAGAAAGCTGACCAAAGTAAAATCTGTGAGATTCAAAGAGCTCTGCCAGTTGATGAAGCTGCTTTTGGTGCTGCCAAATTCTAATTGTGATGTAGTAAGGGCGTCACATTAAGACAGAATTCGGGAGTCAGCTATCTCACCAAGCACTTGTGAATCTGATGTCTTTCAATGTTAACACACTCATTGACAAAGATTGTTATGAAGTTGAGATTTCTGGCAAACTGCCTAAATCTGCAAAGCAAGCTACCTCACCGTGCAAGACAAGTATTCCAAAGCATAGGCTATAGTACTAGAGTGTTGTACCGTGTTAGCCATTATGAATGTAGAGAAAAGCCAAGCAAAATGACACCTTTTATTGGCTAACTAGAAAGATTACAATATGCAAGCTTTCGAGGCAACTCAGGCCCCTTCTTCAGGCAAGATGTAATTACATCTTGCCTGAAGAAGGGTCCTGAGTTGCCTCGAAAGCTTGCATATTGTAATCTTTCTAGTTAGCCAATAAAAGGTGTCATTTTGCTTGGCTGTTCTCTAAAAGCATAGGCTAGAAAAGCGATTTGCATTAATGTATAGCTATTAGCTATTGAGTCTGTCAACCAAATATGTATGATGTACAGTATGTTTAATAGTTGAAGTATGTGATTAAAGAAATATTCTTTCATAGTCAACCTGGCTTTTTTTTTTGAAGGGTGGGAGGTGTTGTACCTCCCTGAAATGAGTTTTTATAGGGTGGGATGTCTGCAATAAGCCATTTTTTGAAGTTGTTAGAAAATAAAACTATATAAAATGCATTTACCTTTAACCAAAGTTTTGTCAGTGACACTAAATAACATTCTTCACGGTTCCCAAATGTCACTGATACAATGAAATAAATGTGGGTGGTTAACAGCATCACTGGATCCATTATATACTGAATGCATAAATCCCAAGCGATTTCAAGTTCTTTTAAAATGGCATTTATGGATGTGACTAGAAGTTTTCTGCCATCAGTCATTATGATTTGGTTTGAACTGCTCAACAGGTGTGAAGTATGATATTGGGAGCATCCCACCAGTGGCAGAAGTTGCAACTTTCTTTTTGGTTGCTAAATGTGCAATTTAGCACATCTTGTTGCAATTGCCACTTGCTGCCAAGTGTGCTTCACACCACTCATGTTTCTAGTGAATACATAATGTCACTAATGCTTACAGTGTTGTATTCATGCACTAGTAAATTTTCAAAGTGGGCAATTCAAAAGAAACCTTTTAATTCAAAAAATACCAATAACATTCAATTATGTAATGCACAGATTCAGAACTGTAATGTACTCGGGTATTTAATTGGTTTGGTAGATTGCCAAGCAGCCTCTCTTACTTTCTTAACAACAAATACTTTCCATTTTGTCTAAATGCAGATTTGTACCTTTTTTTATACTAAAGTATTACTTCTTTTTCGGCTGTTGTAAAGACTGCTGTTCATTCCGTTATATTTTCTTGTATTTTACTTCAGTTCAATAAAATCTATCTCATGCCTTTTACTTTTCCAAGTGATCCCATAATACACCATACATCACATCAGCTTCACACTTAAGGTCACAGGTACCTTAAGATTATTTAAATATCTCGGATACTCTAACAGTTGTAGATTTCATCAGCCGATATTAAGTTAGTGTCAATTTGAGCTGCCAAAAATACCCAAGTAATGGTAGAAAGTGGAAACAAAAATTTAATAGCTGCAAGTAACGTTACTATCTATCTATCTATCTATCTATCTATCTATCTATCTATCTATCTATCTATCTATCTATCTATCTATCTATCTATCTATCTATCTATCTATCTATCTATCTATCTATCTATCTATCTACACAGGTTGGTGAAGGGTGACATTTTTGAATTTTGTTGAAAAAACAATTTAGAGAACATGTACCCATTAGCAGTTGTACCCATTTTATGTTATAATCGTGAATGTACCACATTATAGTTCTGCTCATGAAATCAATGTGTTAGATATATTTTTAAGTTTCCTTTAACCAGTTATTAAGTATATTTTTTATTTCTGAAGCATGTCCACATATTAATCATGTAGGATGTTCCCTCCCAAACTTATACACTTTTAATTCATATTAACATCCATTTGTTTTTCTCAATAGAAAAAAAAAAATTATGCAGTGTCCATAGAAAACCTAACAATTTGCCTGGGGTTGACAGGAAGTAGCATTCATAGAAAGCTGTACACATAATGATGGCCAGCGTCATTTGACAATTGTGAGCATTCACACATCATCACTGCTCTCTTGTTTGGGGTGATTTTTGCAGTTCATGGAGCTTAAAGAAAACTTCCACTTTATTCAAATTTGATTGCAACAGTGAACAAGTAATTTATTCACCACCACCAATTAACCCTTTTGACACTTTACTTTTTTTTTTCTTTCGGGAGATATTGTCGAGGGATAAACTCTCTTCTGATTATCCAAAACAAGGCCAAAATTATGAAAGAAGAGCTTTACTGTTGTCCCTCAATCTTCAAATTCTAAACCAAAACATCCTTTCCTGAGTTTCAACAGCTTTCCTACTGATGAAACATAGAGAGGCAATACCTACCAGATTATTTATATGCCATGGCAGCACTTTAAATCTAATAAGTACATGAAGAATTTACACTTAAAATTGATGTTGCGCCTTTTTAGCAGGAACAACTTTGGTGTTGTTCTGACATGGGAATTGGCTTTTAAAAAGGCAAATGCTTCTCTTGGATGTGAAACAACACAGGAGGCCCCTTCTCAATGGAACATGACTATGCAGCAGGACCTGCTCCTGGGGCCTCATATAAAAAATGTGCTAATGCTTGGAAATGTACGTAAGCCATTTCTTACGTTTACGTTTTCTTACGTTTAGATTTATAAAATACAAACTTGCCGTCAAAGTTGGCTTAACTTAACAGTGAATTTTGATGATCTGTAAGTCCTATGCAGACATTTTGGTGTTTGCATTTTACTGCCTCCAGGTGGCAGGACAATGAAGTGAACAGAAAATCCTCATTTCACTGCGCATTTCAATGATGTGTCAATCACATTTTGAACTAATTATATCATAGATAACATACATCTTTTCAACTAAATACAGCTGTTTTTAACATTGGCAATAACGCCTATTGTATACACTTTAGGTTAATTGCCTTAGTGTGTAGTTGATCTAGTTTGTCTAAAAAAAAGATGTACTTTGTGTTGTATGACATACAGTTAGGTCCATAAATATTTGGACAGAGACAACTTTTTTCTAATTTTGGTTCTGTACATTACCACAATGAATTTTAAATGAAACAACTCAGATGCAGTTGAAGTGCAGACTTTCAGCTTTAATTCAGTGGGGTGAACAAAACGATTGCATAAAAATGTGAGGCAACTAAAGCATTTTTTTAACACAATCCCTTCATTTCAGAGGCTCAAAAGTAATTGGACAAATTAAATAACTGGAAATAAAATGTTCATTTCTAATACTTGGTTCCAAACCCTTTGCTGGCTATGACAGCCTGAAGTCTTGAACTCATGGACATCACCAGATGCTGGGTTTCCTCCTTTTTAATGCTCTGCCAGGCCTTTACTGCAGCGGCTTTCAGTTGCTGTTTGTTTGTGGGCCTTTCTGTCTGAAGTTTAGTCTTCAACAAGTGAAATGCATGCTCAATTGGGTTAAGATCAGGTGACTGACTTGGCCATTCAAGAATTTTCCACTTCTTTTCTTTAATAAACCCCTGGGTTGCTTTGGCTGTATGTTTTGGGTCATTGTCCATCTGTATCATGAAACGCCGCCCAATCAATTTGACTGCACTTAGCTGGATTTGAGCAGACAGTATGTCTCTGAACACCTCAGAATTCATTCAGCTGCTTCTGTCCTGTGTCACATCATCAATAAACACTAGTGTCCCAGTGCCACTGGCAGCCATGCACGTCCAAGCCATCACACTGCCTCCACCGTGTTTTACAGATGATGTGGTATGCTTTGGATAATGAGCTGTTCCACGCCTTCGCCATACTTTTTTCTTGCCATCATTTTGGTAGAGGTTGATCTTGGTTTCATCTGTCCAAAGAATTTTTTTCCAGAACTTTGCTGGCTTTTTTAGATGTTCTTTAGCAAAGTCCAATCTAGCCTTTCTATTCTTGAGGCTTATGAGTGGTTTGCACCTTGCAGTGCACCCTCTGTATTTACTTTCATGCAGTCTTCTCTTTATGGTAGACTTGGATATCGATACGCCTACCTCTTGGAGAGTGTTGTTCACTTGGTTGGCTGTTGTGAAGGGGTTTCTCTTCACCATGGAAATGATTCTGCGATCATCCACCACTGTTGTCTTCCGTGGACGTCCAGGTCTTTTTGCATTGCTGAGTTCACCAGTGCTTGCTTTCTTTCTCAGGATGTACCAAACTATAGATTTTGCCACTCATAATATTGTAGCAATTTCTCGGATGGGTTTTTTCTATTTTCGAAGCTTAAGGATGGCTTCTTTCACCTGCATGGAGAGCTCCTTTGACTGCATGTTGTCTGTTCACGGTAAAATCTTCCACATGCAAGCACCACACCTCAAATCAACTCCAGGCCTTTTATCTGTTTAATTGATAATGACATAACAACGGACTTGCCCACACCTGCCCATGAAATAGCCTTTGAGTCAATTGTCCAATTACTTTTGAGCCCCTGAAAAGAAGGGATTGTGTTAAAAAATGCTTTAGTTGCCTCACATTTTTATGCAATCGTTTTGTTCACCCCACTGAATTAAAGCTGAAAGTCTGCACTTCAACTGCATCTGAGTTGTTTCATTTAAAATTCATTGTGGTAATGTACAGAACCAAAATTAGAAAAAAGTTGTCTCTGTCCAAATATTTATGGACCTAACTGTAAATGGTAGTGTTACCAAGAAGCCACTCATCACAAACAGAATGTCCGTGAATCTGTTTGCTACACTAATATTTGATAAAATAAAGGAATTGTAGGTTTAGACAGGCCACCTCACAACAACATTTGGGCATCATATTTCAGTTGTATATTAATTAAATAAAAGGTGATGGTGCCTTTATTGCAACATGTGTGCAGTTAAATGCAGAAATCACTGCAAATTGTTCTTGGCCTTCTTACTCTGACTGTAAGAGAAATTGGTTGTATCTGGGTAGCATCTTAATTACATCATCCCATACAGATGACATGACACCTCACCGGCCAACTAGTTCATGCCAAATACCCTATGGTTGTTAAAACCTATAACAAAGCAGGGATTGCGTGATTTCTGGGTGATGGTATCTATAATGCAGGCTCTAGTTCAGCACACAACTCCAAGAGTACAGCTCTAGGAAGTCTAAAGGATTATGAGCCAAAAACTCATTGAAACCACCCTTCCTTAGCATTGGCAATATTCTCCTAAAGACTTAATGCTGCAGTTTCCAATTATGTTGCACCACATAGAGCACAACTTGTATAATCTTTCTTTCAGGTGATGTTGGGTTCTTCCTCAGTGCCCGACTCCTCATACTCTCACTATCCTATGGAGATATAATGAAAGGTACTTCCGTACACAATCAGTAAAAGAACTAAGGAACTGGGAGGTCATACTGTCGTCCTCATGTTTTCATGCAATTTTAAATTTAAAAGTTGTAGTTGTGGAAATTTTAAGTATTGATGGTGGAATATGTTACAAGGTTTCAGCTTCAGCATTTTTTGTGACTGTCATTTGGTGACTACTTTTGAGGTGTAGGTCATGCCACAGCTCTGTGCATGTTTAGTTCCAGTGGCAATGGAAAAGAAATGCAGCTAAAAAACATCTCACCTTAGGCCTGAGCCTTCTGTAACTGAATAGCTTTCTCAAGTAATGGCTTTATTTGCAGAGTGTTATTTTATTGACCCATGTCTGTATTCATCGTGTATATTTCATGTTGTGGTTAATACAGTATTGCCATTAGACAGACAGACAGAAGAAACTATAATAGTAAATAACACGTTTAACTGACCAAAAGAGAAAGCCGATGAACAAGACCATTTTTGTTTCCTACAAATAAATTAGTGGTTGAATGTTTATTTAATTACTTCTTTTGAGAAAAGAGGTAGGCCTCCATGTAACAGAGCCCTTTGTCGTCAGCAAATTTTATTGAAATATTGTTCCTTTTTTCTGCAGTGTAATATTCATCAGTTGCTAAGATTAAACACTTGACAGCATTTTTAAAAAGAAGCTGATTTATTTCACTTTCATTTTGAAGAAAAAAGAAAGATCTAAAACTTTACAATCTCCTGAGGGTGAAGTATAATTATGTATTTTATATAAAGTTGAAAGCTATAGGGTTATGAAAGTGAAACTTTTTGATGCAAAGATATTTTTTAATATTTAATATTTGTTTTTATAACACAGACTATTTATAGTAAATGATAAGGATTTGGCCAAGACAAGTAGACAGATTTGGAGCTGCAACAAGGACTCCCAATTTATTGGACAGTATTTAAGAGGAGGAAAAATAAACCAGTTGTTAATGGTCAGTTAGTGGCCAGTGATAAATTAGAGGACTTTCTTTCTTTCTTTCTTTCTTTCTTTCTTTCTTTCTTTCTTTCTTTCTTTCTTTCTTTCTTTCTTTCTTTCTTTCTTTCTTTCTTTCTTTCTTTCTTTCTTTCTTTCTTTCTTTCTTTCTTTCCCTCCCTCCCTCCCTCCCTCCCGGTGTTCTATCAGTCTGTCCTTAGACCTCGATGATCAGAGTCCCAACTGTAGTACGGGTGCTGTTTTTCTCAACCGCTGGGTGAGAAAATCAGTTACTTGCCACTGGTTATGACAAACTGTATATTTTATTAGGAAGGGAGTGGAGAGGCATGATGAACTTAACGTTGCAGACCCCAGCATATAATGTATTGCTGTTTTTGCAACTGTAGATCTAGCAACAAATACTTCTCATTTTACTGTAGAAAATATATTGACAATAAATCGAGTTGTATTAAACAAATTAGATAATGGAGGATTGATTGATATGTATATACAGTAGTGTGTATTTTATGTTTTATATATATATATATATATATATATATATATATATATATATATATATATATATATATATATATATACTGTAAACAATATAAATAACACTGGTTTGCAAAAAAAAAGGTTTTTGTGTTCTTTATAGATTTGATGATGCAGTATCATATGCAGTTTTTGACAGATGAAGATTTAAAATGAAAAGAAAATACTATTCCATAGAAACCGTAATATTTATGCTTCAAAAATTATAAATTACACATATAATCATTACACATATATAATTTATTAGTTATGAAAGTTAGTCAATTGGTATTTTTTTTCTACTGTGAAGATGTTTCACGGTGGAAAAACCAACAGATTTCTGCCAGCATATAACTATAAAGTTTGACAATTTTTAGCAATGTCCTGGTGGAACCTCTCCCCAGAGACCACTCAGATTTTCCGTAGTTTTCCAGCTTTGTATTCCAAAGACAATTTTTTCTTTCTTCAATAAATGAAGAGTGTGCATTCTTTTATCGTTTGCTTACCTGTTACCTGTTCAAGACAATGGATTGATAAACCTGACCATAATTGTGTAAACCATTTAAACAGTAACTTTTTCTGTTTTGGACAATAAAAATGCATCATTCTAACCTTCTACATAAAAATGTCTGGCTATTTTGAAAGAGTGAGAAGAGAAAAAATGTTTTATAATTTATTTAAACAAAAAAACCTTTAACATATTTTTTTCCCAAAATGGCATTTTTCAATGAATCTGATATCTTGAGGAAATGGTTTTTGGTAGAGAAATTCCAATTTCAGACATCAGTTCAGCACACTTAAATTTATAAAGTACACCAATGTTTTTTGTTTTTTTTTTTTTGCATGGGGTATTTTGATTCTGTCCAGTGTAAAAATAAAATATAATAACATGAATACACTCATACTTATATGAAAATAAATGGATAGATCATACATCCACAGCTATAGAATTGTAAAATTTTAATATAATTAAGTAAAGTGTATTGGTTTATTGTATATTAAAACTTCTGAAAGTAGACATGAAGATTACAGCCAGTACTCATTCTATTTCCAGACCCCCTTAATCTAGCTCATGGTCACAGTCGCTGACCATGGTCTGTACTATTTTCAAAATATCAGCGTGACAGTTCCTATGGTTCACTTTTGGAAAATAAAAATCTTTCTGGATTTTCATCTTTATTCATTATTTATTCAGTGTTTTGCTAATTTCCTGCTAAATGAATTTGCATTTGATTTCCCTTTTATATAAACTGAAGCCTCTATTTTTATTAACGTAATTTATTAAGTTTAATTATAATTTAACGCTTATTCATTTGATTTCGATTGATCTTAGTACATATTGAATCCAGCAATCCAAATTATAGCAGGAAAGACAAGATATTTTGAATGGTAATATATTTATCTATTAATTTCATAAAACTGCTTAATTTATTGCACGGTTGCAAGATGAGTCCTTCTCCATCAGGACAGGATGTAATGCAGTTCACTCTTTTACACAACCATGGTTACCCAGGGCCATATAACATAAGAAGTCTGATAATTGGGAGAATGCTAATCAATCCATTAAGCTCTTTTATTTAGCTGTTTGATTAGATTTGCCATCTTGATGCTTTTTTAAGTTTGTCAAGATTACCAATGCAGCTCAATATTTTCTTCCAGATCCATACCATCATATACAGTATGTTAAGAAGTACTTCCAGGCTTTCATCCTAAATGCACTTTCCCTTAATTTTCATCTGTGCCCTTTGGTAATGGTGTGTTCTTTTACAGGGAGAATTCTGCTGGATTAGTTTTACTGTTAAAAGACCCAGGACAGGCCCTCATGCAACAATTACTTCTCCAGACTTAAAGGGCTTAAATCCCTTAGCCTGTCAAGTAGAACATGTCAGTTAGTGGGGGTTGCATTTGACTTCCAGTCTTTTTTATTTTTCATGGTATGGTAACCAGACCTTCAAACAGCACCCTAAATATGGTCTCACTAAGTGCACCACAGACTGCCTAGATAATAACAACAACAACAACAACAACATTTATTTATATAGCACATTTTCATACAAAAAGTAGCTCAAAGTGCTTTACATAATGGGAATAAGAATGTCGCATCAACATAAACTCCTAAATCCATTGCCTTTCATAAAGTAAACATTAAACTTTAGTACCCTAAGTTGATAGTATTTAGCATAATAAAGTGAAACGGGCATAATGTAAAGCAAATTAAACTGAAATAGAAGAGCATGTCATTTAAACTGTACACAGCTTGTTACATCAAAGGCCAGTGTAACTGCATATATTATTGCATGTATTTACTCTAGGCTAAGTAGTTTGTACATCTCTTGTTTCCTTTAAGATATTTATAGCACTGATTTTTTTTTCTCCACATGTAATTTTTCAGATGAGAAGCCAGATTGCTCAAAGGCTCGTTGTGAAGTTCAGTTCTCCCCACGTTGTCCTGAAGATTCCATTCTCATTGAAGGCTATGCACCACCTGGAGAGTGTTGTCCTCTTCCTAGCCGTTGTGTCTGCAACCCTGCTGGATGTCTGCGAAAGGTCTGTCAGCCAGGCTATCTCAATATAGTTGTGTCAAAAGCTTCTGGAAAGCCTGGGGAGTGCTGTGATCGATATGAATGCAAGCCAGGTGAGAATACTTTTGTTTTCTTTTACTAAAATAATGTCTTGTTTACAAGAATGTAACTGATTTTGATTAGGTTGTTGAGTATTTCTAGTTTCTGTGAGCTTGATGTAATGCTCTTACTTCTTCTAAATGAAAATAGGACTCCTGATGTGAGCTCATAAATCACAAGCCTATATAGAGACTGAAGTCTTTTTTCTTGGTTTGGATCTATAATTCTGCAAGTGTAGGAGCAATCTATATATGTGTTTATGAGAATTAGTGTTTGGTAAAGGAGTGCAGTTTTATCTAGTGCTGCCTGAATGTATTATGGTATGGTAATACTTTAGCTAGGAAGTAACCAATGCACTTTTGAGGCAAGATGTGCACCTACAATCAACTAGAAGTGCTTGAATTCACTCATTAGTGTGTAATATGTGCTCATCTTCAGTTTTTTTATATTTCCCACTTTACCTGATCTGTAATACTCAAGTGTTCACTTAATGTTGGCTGTTGTCTTTTAGTTAATTTATTAGAGAAGTAGTTGTAAGTCTGAAAGTTACCTTAAACATGTTATTATTTTACAGTATATCAAATGACTGTCCACAAAGTATGTTGCTTAACCCAGTAGTTGTAGTTGTCTTTTTCTTATGTGTAAAATGTAGGTTTTCTTATCTTAAAAATAACCTGAAATATTTTTGCATGGTGCTATCTTAGCCATATTCATGATTTTCAAAAGGTAAAAAAAAATATTTTGCAGAAAAATAATCTTTAAAGTTAAATCATTAATAGCACTTTAGCTTTGGATTCAAGTTTTGTTAATTAGTCTTCATGTTCTCTTTTATTGAACTCAATAGACTAATTTAAAAATAGCCTATATTTACAAGACTTTACGTTTTTTGCAGTGCAGTTTATGATTCCTAAGCAAAAATGCTCTTCAAATTAAAATCCAATTGTGTACTGCCTTTAAGGTTTATTATGTACTGTTTTTATTGAGTGATTTCAGTACTATTAAGGACACCTTCTAGAATTAAGAGGTTAAAGGGCACTGAACATGGACAGACTGATAGATAGAAACCTATGTTACTCATATGAACGTTCAAGATCCTAGAAAACACGTTCATGGAGTTATGCAGAAATGCAATCTGCTATAATAAAACACCAAGTTCATTGTGTACAGTTCTCTTGAGCTTTCTGATTGGCCAGTTTGGTGACGTGACTAAAGAGGATGTGTGAGTGCAAGACTCACATGGAGGAATAAAGGTGTATGAGGCACACTGAGAGAGTCGCCTTCAAAGACAACGAATCTAAAACCAATCTGGAGGTGAGAAAGGCACTTCTAAAGTAATGACATAGTCTGAGAAGCAAACTTTAAAGGAACACGCTTGAGAAAGGAAGTGCCTTTCACACAAGCAAATACAGAGGAAAGGCTCTAAAAGTACACGTAGGGGCAAGAGATAGCAAATATTATTTAATTATTCAGCTACCTGTCTTTGACAGGTTTCATGGCTAGTCTGTATATATAAAATGCTAAGAGTTGTTTGTCTGTCTTACCTTGATCTTGGTTTCTATCAAATGTCGCGATATGCGTAACACGACCTATAAAGTGAATATGTGGGTAATCTAGGCCATGAAATTGGGCTTTGAGTTCCTCTCGCGGCAAGTAAAAATGTAGCCATGCACTGTGGCTGACAGAAAAAGCTTGGTGGTATGCACTGCTGACAGGAAAATCACTGCAGTCACACACTCCACAAACAATACAAAGTTATACACAACCAAAGAATTGGAGTTACGGTCTTCCTTTGTCACGTTATTGGGCTTGATGTGCTAACACGCAGCATGTTTGTCAGGAAAAGAGACATGCCAACATCGGATGGCTGTAAAAGATATTGCAGCAACCTCAACATATGTGTTGGCTATGTTTCATTAAAGACCATATTTCTTCAATAATTGAAGGCCTGAGTGTTATTAGTAATGAATAATATTGCTACAGACAACTTCTTCTTCCTCTTCATTGTATGTGGGATCAAAGTTTTATAGGTTTAAGTGTGATTTTTACAACCTGATGCCATTCCTGATACAAAACTTCCTCATTTATCTCGGCTTGGGGCCATCTCCAAAATGGAGGGTGGGTTAATATTGCTATAGACACTATCTTATGTAAATAAGGAATCACTTAGTTTTTTAAACAAATAAGTTAATGTAAATTTTAAAAGAATTTCAGCAGACACTGCAGCCCATGTGGAGAAGCCTTTAACGAACCTGTTTGAAACTCAGCTAATAAGAATGGAAAGGAAAAACTAAGTGATTATAATTTAAAGTCATCTGGAACAAAATCCAAGTGGTGTTTTACTATTCGACTCCAGGTTTATCCAGTATTGATGATTTTACACTTTTGAACCTGATTTCAAAAGTGTAAAACAGAATATACTGCATAACAGCAGCAGCATTGCTATTAACCTCCTTAATGTGGATTTTGAAATTGCAAAACAAAAAAATAACGGTAATGGAGACACATGAATTTGGAAAAAAACTCCCAGAATTCACAAAAAAATGTATACTCTCGCTTTTGAAATGGTTTTTCAGGCGGTTCGACAAAGCAATAATTCACAAAACTGAAATGGAAACACTTTTTTCACATTTTGGTCACATAACATTACATAAATTTTTAAATACCCTGTGCAATTGCGAAGTGGCGAATTTAGCAGCATCATGAGCACTACTGGGTAACCCAACACAAATGTCCCTGATCATTAATCTGTCGTCGATGACCGCCTGCAGAACAATACATGTCCAGTCTTTCTTGTTAGCATAATCTCGATACCCATTACGTGGTGCACAAATAGGGATATGTGAGCTGTCGGTTGCACCATACACCTGAGGTGTTTTGTGTGCCTCGTAGTTGTGCTGCGAAATCTACCATATTTCTTCCACATTAGGTAAAGTGATGTATTGCCTCATTAGTTTGGAGCATATAATCTACACATCCCAAATGCACACCTGGGAACAGTGGTTTTGCAAACACCAAAAGTCTCAGCACCAACCCTGTACTCCGCACAGTTTATAAAGCGTGATGGCTATGCGCTTCTTGGTCAGGAATGGCTTCCTCGTGTATGCTACAGCAGGGGACATAAGAGTATATTGTGCTGCATAATTCCATGACTGTTGAGTTGCTCATCCTAAAATTCTGTACCCACAGCTCCTCAGTAAAATTACTTTCAAAGAAATCCCTAATACGTGGCCTCTGTCAAGTATAGAGAGTACGCTTTCCCTTTATTGTATTCCCTCATTCTCCTCACCTCAGATTAAAAATGAACACTGCAATTGTAGATGTAATTGAAATAACAGAACCAACACACCTCATATTGGTTACCATTTTTAATTTTAGGTGATAAACAAAATTTATTTGCATAAAATCAGCCAATGGAAACATAGACAATTCGCATTTGTGTTTTGTGGACTTTTCAGAAGTGTTGTTTCTATTTTGCGCATAATTGCAATGGAAACACAGCTACAGATTGTTCATGTTGAAGCTTTTATAATTTATAACCATACCAGAATGGGTCTCCGATTTTATGCAGCCATGATGGATGTTTTAAACTTACCTGTTGTGAAGGAAAGAAATGTAATATCTGCTGTCAAAGCATTCTGTTGTCGTGTTAACCCCCATCACTGGAAACATCACACGAATGCACTTTACGTTCAGGATCTTTGCTATTTTGAAAACCTTTCCTTTCCTGTAACATGATTGTGGTTTTGAACTGGCTTATTATTACATATTTGGCTGTTAGTTTAACATAGGGATACTTACATGATGAAGACACAGCAGAATCTTTGCATACCTTTTGTACAAATGAGCACAGGCAGATACAGTGATTTGTCCAGTGCCTTAACCACCATGCCAAATGCAGTATCTATACTGTAAGTAAAGCACATAGCATTAAGGTTTGACTTCAAATTTAAATAACCTTACAAGAAAGACCTCCCAAAAATCTAAAGTTATACTATGCACTACCAATGCAATATACACTAAAGAAATATTTACAACTATAAAAACAATGTGTTTTGATCTATTTTGTTTGACTGTGGAACAAAAACAGATCTTAATAAGGCATAAGCTTTACTTTTAAAAAAATAATCCTTAACTTCCAAACACAGATATCTAATATGGATGTGAAGCTGTGAGTTCCTCATTTCAAAACAACTAGTGCAAAAGTCAACAAATGAAAGATAAAGTTGTATAAATATGAGTATGCAGAATATCTTCATCCTCATAGAAACACTCACAACAGAGTTAAAAAGTGTAGTACTACTGTTCTCCAAATGCAAGCTTTCGAGGCAGCTCGAGTGCCTGATGAAGGGGCCTTAGCTGCCTCGAAAGCTTGCATTTGCAATCTATTTAGTTAGCCAATAAAAGGTGTCATTTCACCCCACTTTCTCCTGTATCAATCTGTGGCTAACACGGTACAACACTCTACTGCTACTGTTCTCCAAGTGAAGGCAATGTGCTAAATCTGGTAATGACTGAAAATATCATTTTACGATTTGATTATTGGAAGTGCATTTTTATGCTGACACAAAGCTCTAGACATTTGATGGCAGAGCCTGGCTTTTTATTACTATGTTTTTTTTACCTTACAAACCAGTGTTATATTAAAAAATAAGGTATTTTTTCTGAGTTGTTATAAATAATACATT
Source organism: Erpetoichthys calabaricus (assembly GCF_900747795.2). Classification (NCBI taxonomy): domain Eukaryota; kingdom Metazoa; phylum Chordata; class Cladistia; order Polypteriformes; family Polypteridae; genus Erpetoichthys; species Erpetoichthys calabaricus. Next base: position 105,693,231 of record NC_041396.2, on the reverse strand, counting down.
TAAAAATATGTACTTGTATTTCCTTGAACATTACTTTTTTTGTAGCTAATCAGTAATTATTTTAGAAACAAAGTTAAGGGGGAATGGAAACTGTAAAACACTAATGGAGCAGGCTGGATTTAATGCTTCCATTGTGTCTCATTGTGTTTTTTTTAATTGTTTAGTAGCATAATTTAATTAGCTATTATTGTATGAAACTTTTAGTACTTAATTATATGCACATCTTTGCAACAATGAAAAATTAAGTAATACGCCAGAATACTTCTGCTTTATACGAAGTGTATTATACTTTCAGCTTGATCTGATAATTTAAATGCAGTAGAAAGACATTTAGATGAAGTGAGGTTTAATGTCTGACCAGCCTTACAATAGGTATTTGAACATTAACTGTGTTAGATAAGTTATTTCCATTAACCTCATTCTAAATTACTTTTATCTTTCCTGTACTTTTTAATGGAGTGAAATTGTATTTAAAATGCAGATTTAAAGTATTTGCGTCATTTTTGCTGCCATTCATTCAGTGCAGTAAATGTACTTGCTACATAAGTCTCAACTTTTAATAATGTCTTACAAGCCTATAGCCAAATTTATTAGAGCACAATTTGCATTCATGTTTGGAGTGTGAAGATTATTTCTCAAATTGCCCTACTCTAATTTGCCTTTTAATCACATTTAATTGAAACTGAAAGAGTGTTTATAGAAATGATCATTTAAATATATAGCCCCAGATAATACAGTAACAGCTCAATATAAAAAAAAAATGTTAAATATAGAAAGGCTTTCTTATGTAACACACAATAGACAAACCTTCCTGTTTGTTTGACAAATAATGTGTGGATGTGCCAGCGAACACACAGTAAAAGAACTGTGCCTAAAACCTATAAGTCAAATTATATATTAAAAAAAAAATCTACAGAAACTCTACAGTAAGTCTAAATAATTTAAACACAATAAAAGAATCGGGATTGTTCATTCACAAAATAAATAGCAGTATCACAGACTCTGCATCAGTCTAAAACTGCAGAACTGGATAAAGGTAACAAATATTGATGAACCATTGGGAGTAGAAAAAATTGTTTTAATGCAAAGAAATAAATCATCTAGTTGCTTTTCAGTTTATGCCTCAGTGATTAATGGTCGTGGTATTATGCAAAAAAAATAGTTTTAGAATTGTTTGGTTAATCGCAATGCAAGGGAGAGTCAATTAATGATATATAAAGTAGTTGTCACAAATGCTGTCTGTTCTAGTTAAGTTAAATGTAATTATGCATTTGAAACAAGTTAAAATGTTGACATATTTAACACCTGTAGCATCTTCTTGAGACACATTATACAATGATTATCCTAATCTTCAGCAGGCTTTGACTTCCTTAAAACTTCTTATTATTTTAAGAATAGCTTGTATTAAACTTGTATTCTAAATAAATATGTTTAGAATAATAAAAAAATTGTTTTGCCGTTAAAAAAAAAATATTGTTTCATATTTGAAAGTTTGTGCTATTGATACATTTCTTAAGATCTTCAAAAAAGTTTATAGACTGAGATTTTCCTGTATCTTGCAGTGACTGAGAAGAAAAACATTCCTACGCAGACATCATACTTCTAGACCTGTGACCGGGGAGTCAAGTAGACAATAAAATAAAAAACATCTGCACTATTTTCAGAAAAAAAAAAAAGATATTGAAGGCAGGCACATGATATGTGTGACAAAAAGAGCATATGCCCTCCTGCTAAACAAGATACTATTTAATAACCATTACGTACTGAGCAAATTCAGCAGCCTTAAAAATAACTCAGCAGTGACTGCAAAGTTTTCAACTGTTAGTTCAGCTCCAGTAACAAACATTTTCTAAAGTTTATTACTCATTGCATGACTTTTTATGCCTGATACTTCTGTCTTTTCAGAATTAAGTGGGAAGGCACAGCCAGGGATTATTCCTCTTCCTTTTCTACATCTAATTCAAAACTCTATCCCAGCAGGAAGTCACACACAAAGAATATTACATATGGATTAATTTTACCTAAAATATGATTTGCCACATTTTCTTGTAATAATATTTCTATGATGTTAAGCTCTTTGGAGTAAACATGATATTGAAAAGTTTTGTGTGTTGATTTACCAAAATAGAAACCAAACTAAATACTCATTTTTGGTAGTTTTCTAACTAAATCAAAAACAATTTTCTGACAATTATTAAAATATGTGGTAATTTTTTGCTTATGGTGTAATAACAATGCATATCCATTAAAAACATTTTGTCCATTTCTCTCACAACATATAGAAACTGTGTTAAACATTCACCATGATTGAGAATTCCTTATTCAGATTAACTAAATCACATGGATTAGTGTTCTTGTTTGCGTAATTTGCAAAATTTAAATAATTACCACTAAATAATAACAGTTTGGAAGACATACTATATGTATATCAAATGCAATAGTTTTATGTAATATGCTTTGATATTTCCTGCAATCCTGAACTGGATTAAATGGGTTCAATGATAGATGAATGGTTTTAAAATAACAATATACAAGCCCATTTTATTCAGTCAGGGTCATGGTGTTCTGTCAATCCCAGCAGTTTATGGTAAGAACCAATCCGCATAAGGCGTCAGTCTACCTTAGAGCCAACTCTCGCACATACCCACGCTCACACTGGACCCAGTTTACTGTCACCAATTAACCTGCACATCATTGTGGGCATAAGAGGAAGACTGAAGTACTTGAGAAGAAAACCTGAATGGTTGTGAGGAGAATGTGCAGATTCCACACAGATGTATGTTCATGGGACTGAAGTGCATTCCACTGCATTCATTAGGCAGAGCTGTTCCAACCTGATGGCTTCACTGTTTCATTTTTTTTCCTTAATAGGTGGATCTTTCATAGTAGAAGAGCTGCCAGGTGATTCTTCACGTATGCTAACAATACAAAAGATATATGTTAGATTCAGCATTGTAATGCATACAAAGAAAACCAACTGGCCCTAAAGGTAATGAGCCAGCGTCCTCCCTTTAGCTCCTGGGCCTCATGGTCCTGCAAAAGGGAGGGAAATCCATCTAGGTCTCGTTATGATGTGCTGCTGCAGTGTCCCTTTACCCTGCAGGTTAATTGCTGTCAGCTGGGATGGAAGGTGACATCTCCAGCATAGTTACAAAGTATAACAGAACTGCAGATGTTGGATGATTCATGAGCAGACTATGAAGCAATATGTCATCAAATGAACATTCCATGAAATTGGTCTGTCAGCTCTGAACAGAATAGATTTGTGAGAACGATTTTCCTTCCTTTTTCTCTAGTTTTCTATAGTAACAAAAAAGAGGGATGCTAAGGCAATATTTATTTCTATTTTATTGTCTAAAGAAAATGTTAATAATTTAGCAATTTCCATGCAGAAACATATTAACTTTAAGTTATTATATCACGTGGCTTCTTAGCAGCCAGTTTGTTTTTTAGGAGGGAGCTGAATTTCAACAAAAACATAACAGAATTATAGTGGCATGTTTAAACATTACTAAACATCAATAGGCTAGCACTTGTAGCTCATCATACATCTGTTCATATTTTAATTCCAATTGTTAAATCACTAACATTTTTTTAACTATGTTATTTTCAATGATAATCATGCACTTTAATAGGACTATTTAAATATGTTAGCATTTTTTCTTCCTGTGTTATACAGTCATATGTTTTATAGCAATGCAGACTGTTAATCGTTGCTTATAATGGATACCTAAACTAAAATGTTTTCATATTTTTGACATCAGCAGTTTACTTTAATCATGAGGTGTTGTAATAATTAGTAGTTGTGTGGGAAGTTTGGATGTCAAAAAGAATTTTGTGTAATAGGTATTACAATGCATATGTCTATTTGCTGGTCCCTGACAAGACCTAAACCTTGACCCCTAATGTTTGCAGCAGCCTCCATGCAGAGCTGCAGACATCAACCTGTATGAGCTAAAAGGGAACTTTATTATTCCAAGTGACTATCAAGGCTTTTAGCAAAAGGGAGTAACATCACTCATACACTTTAACATTCACATTATGAGTCCCATTACATGCTGTATATTTATACTGTAATATGCAGGTGACAAGCATTTCCTAAAAAGTGTTCCCTCCTTCTTAAGCAATCAATTAGAACTCAATATACAAGAGATATAGTGGTTAATCAGTAGGTTGTCACATAGAGGAAAGAGTTGTAGAACAAGAGAATCTTAGCATAGTTCTCATTCTGTCTACAATGTCACATTTTGGTAAACTGTGCAATCTCGCTTTGAGTCTTCCACAAAGATCCAGAGAACTTGGAGGGGTAAAAGCTGCTGGTAAAGCTATTTAAATGTGTATTTAAATGTTTGGGGTGGACAGCAGCAATATCTGGAGATCTGGTTGAACAATCAGAAGGTTAATATATGAAATGATTCTGTGCAGCAACAGAGGGGACAAATGAAGATTTATCAAAAGTAAGGCAAAAATGATCATAACATGAAACTGACAGAACCAGAAAGGACCAAAGAAAAAAGTCAAAACACAAGAGCAAATATCCAGACTGAAAAACAAGGCAAATGAGAAATTAAGCAAATTTAACCTTTAAAAGTGTAATGTATCATGTGGGGTAGCTATTAATTTGAAATGCAATCTGAATGCATATTGCATGTGTGTGACAGAATTTGTTTGATTAGGCTGTTGTACAATTTACAAAGTACAATAATCTATATTATGCGGTAGTTCGATAAATAAGAAGGACCTCCTTTGCATCCCCTGTTGTCAGCAGTATTTTTTATTTTAAGTGCTATACTAGTGCCAATTCTCTTTTTTTTAAGGATATGGTAACCAGGATGTAACATTATGATGAGTAATTTCTGTACCCAGCTTCAGCTAATGAAAGGCATAACAAATGGCTAAAAAGAGGCAGGGGGCTTGAACGATGATGTATTTTTATGATTGGGATACGATGTGAGCAGACATTCTAATTCTTAACTCACTGCTTCTTCCTTAATATTCAGGCAGCCAAAAATATTAAGTTAGGTAGTACATGCATGTCTTAAAATAAACCCTTCTGGCTATTCTGATGGTCTGTTACTTCTTTGTAGAGTTCGTAATTATGTTGTAGGTTGCACTAATGGCTGTGTGACTTTTTATATATTTGTTCAGACAAGTATGGTTTCCCTTGTGCTTTTTTCCTTTTGTTTGATCTGCTGCCCTACCAGCAGTCACATGTTAGCATTTGTCTTTTTGCTGTCGACTTTATAAATAATTGAGACACACTATCCAGGTGAACATTCCACATTACAAAAAAGTGTGCGCAATATTTTATGGATGACAAAGTACACTGAGGTTCTGGAGGTAAATCTTATTTCCATCTATAATACGTCTTCTTGGAGGATGACAATTGTATCCCTCCCTAGGGCAGACTTTTGATATGAATGTAAAGTGTATTCTTAAATGAACAAAAAAGCTGTTGAATAGAAACTGAATAAGTTTTCAAATTTTAATGTAGTACATAATCAGTTAAGGGCTTCATAATATGGATGTTGTGAAATGTAGACTTTTCCTAAATTTTCTAAAAGTAATGAATTTGCACAGATGTAAACAGTAGTCAGTATTTTCTTTGCAGCCAACAAACAAAACAACAATGAACAAACAAAAAGATATTTAGTTATTGATCAATTTTGTGCATTGTCTTTCCATTGATTTAATGGCTTCTTTTATGTCAGACTAGGGAATACTTCTGGTATCACAACATTGCACTGAGGTAGCCCTTCTGGGTCAGGTAGATCCTGCTCAGATTGTGGACATTCAATCTTGGTACCTCCCTTTAGTGGCAACTATGACACCTAGCCAGGCTGCTCAAAGATACTACAACTCCAAGGTTGCAGGTGTGCACGTAGGTGATGCATCACTGGGGATGCTACCACCTAGCAGATTTGGGTGCTCTCCCCTTGCTAGTCAGGATGGCCATCCAGTGACATTCTCTGTCCATTATATGGGCCTTTCAGCCAGGCATGGAGCTATCCATCTTATTTAGGAACACTGTCACTGTGAGTTAATCAAAATCACAAACATTATCTATCTATCTATCTATCTATCTATCTATCTATCTATCTATCTATCTATCTATCTATCTATCTATCTATCTATCTATCTATCTATCTATCTATCTATCTATCTATCTATCAGTTTTATCATGAAAAATCCATAGTATTATTTATTTGTTGTTTAATATTTGTTTTTTTTAACTATATTTTCATCTTGCATTATTCTTATTTTAACAATTTTGCAGTGGTAATGGAATTAAATCAACCTAATAATAATATTAATTTAATTGACATTTTTTTTTCTTCGTCAAAAATTCTGCATGTAAAAACTTACTGTATCACAAAACAAAAATGAATCTGTCAAGTTAAAAATTAATCTGTCAAGTTGTGTTTTTTTTTTATTATATTTTTCTCAAACAATTTTAAAAAAACATTTATTTTCTTCCCGGGCAACGCTGGGTATTTCAGATAGTAATTAAATAAAATATAGATAATTGCTCTCATAGAGTTCCAATTTTGGGGCATAAATGGGCCGTACCATAAAACAGCAGCATGGGACTGGCTGTTCCTTTGATTGAAGCCACGATTCTTGCCACAACAGAAATGTCTATTTTGTTTTCCACGTATGTGTGCAGATACGTGATAATTTTATCTTCCATCAAGAAGAAAGAAATGCATTGTAAATAATAATAAATCTTTCATTATTATTATTATTTCACAGGGTCTCCTGACTTGGGGGTAGGGGAAGGATTAGGATTCCTTAATGGTTTGTTGTGACTCATAGTTGTAGCACATAATGTAGCTTATGATGTATAGATAATTAACCATGCAACACTGTGCTGATAAACGTACAGTGATCAGTGTTATACATCCAGTAGCAGTACTCACAATATTTTCATTATGGTCAGCTAATGTACTCCCCAAATGAAAATTCTGTGCTTCTGTGCTTTGGATTTCAAACCCTATGGTTGTGGGTTCAAATCTTGCTAGTGGTGCTGTGTGACCACAAGCAAGTCACTTGACTAGCCTGTGCTCCAACTAGAAAACCAAAAGAAATGTAACCAATTGTTTCATAAATGTTGTTAGTCGCTTTGGATAAAGGTGTTAGTTAAATAAGTAATGTACAGTTGTGCTTGAAAGTTTGTGAACCCTTTAGAATTTTCTATATTTCTGCATAAATATGACCTAAAACATCATCAGATTTTCACTCAAGTCCTAAAAGTAGATAAAGAGAAACCAGTTAAACAAATGAGACAAAAATATTATACTCGGTCTGCGGTGGGTTGGCACCCTGCCCAGGATTGTTTCCTGCCTTGTGCCCTGTGTTGGCTGGGATTGGCTCCAGCAGACCCCCGTGACCCTGTGTTCGGATTCAGCGGGTTGGAAAATGGATGGATGGATGGATATTATACTCGGTCATTTATTTATTAAGGAAAATGATCGAATATTACATATTTGTGAGTGACAAAAGTATGTGAACCTTTGCTTTCAGTATCTGGTGTGACCATCCTTTGCAGCAATAACTGCAACTAAATGTTTCTGGTAACTGTTGATCAGTCCTGCACACCGGCTTGGAGGAATTTTAGCCCATTCCTCTCTACAGAACAGCTTCAACTCTGGGATGTTGGTGGGGTTCCTCACATTAACTGCTCGCTTCAGGTCCTTCCACAACATTTCGATTGGATTAAGGTCAGGACTTTGACTTGCCCATTCCAAAACATTAACTTTATTCTTCTTTAACCATTCTTTGGTAGAATGTCTTGTGTGCTTAGGGTCGTTGTCTTGCTGCATGACCCACCTTCTCTTGAGATTCAGGTCATGACAGATGTCCTGACATTTTTCCTTTAGAATTCTCTGATATAATTCACAATTCATTGTTCCATCAATGAAGGCAAGCCGTCCTGGCCCAGATGCAGCAAAACAGGCCCAAACCATGATACTACCACCACCATGTTTCACAGATGGGATAAGGTTCTTATGCCGGAATGCAGTGTTTTCCTTTCTCCAAACATAACGCTTTTCATTTAAACCAAAAAGTTCTATTTTGGTCTCATCCGTCCACAAAACATTCTTCCAATATCTATCCAATAACCTTCTGGTTTGTCCACGTGATCTTTAGCAAACTGCAGACGAGCAGAAATGTTTTTTTTGGAGAGCAGTGGCGTTCACCTTACAACCCTGCCATTCACATCTTTGTTGTTCAGTGTTCTCCTGATGGTGGACGCATGAACATGAACATTAGCCAATGTGAGAGAGGCCTTCAGTTGCTTACAAGTTACCCTGGGGTCCTTTGTGTCCTCGCCGACTATAACACGCCTTGCTCTTGGAGTGATCTTTGGGGAGGGTAACAATGGTCTTGAATTTCCTCCATTTGTACACAATCTGTCTGACTGTGGATTGGTGGAGTCCAAACACTTAGAGATGGTATTGTAACCTTTTCCAGCCTGATGAGCATCAACAACTCTTTTTCTGAGGTCCTCAGAAATCTCCTTTGTTCATGCCATGATACACTTCCACAAACATGTATGTGAAGAGCAGACTTTGATAGATCCCTGGTTCCAGTTGTTGCTGGGAATTGCAGTACACCTAAGTAAGACTGGTACAGGATTAAACAGATTAGGGTAACAGTTGTTTGAGCTGTGTATTAGCTTGGGATTTGTGAGATTTACCAAGACTGTTTACTAGGTTGGTCTACTCTCATACCTAAAGATTAATATATACACACTCGGACATCCTAGGCAGACGATGACTTGAGTGATTCCCAATTGCCAAACACTCTACAATATTTCACATATACGAGTGGTGGCAAATGCCTGTCACTCTCTGTACTTTTCTTAGGGACTTACAGTACTCTTACCAGCACTAACAAACATATGGGTGTCCTTGTGACACAAGAAGACTCAACCACCTTTTTGGTTATATGCCACTTACTGACCAAACAGTAACCCTGAAAAAAATGAGCAAATGGCATCTCCTTTGTCAGCTGGTACCCTAGCAGTTACTTTATTACTTAATAAAAATAATAATATTAAATATAATACATTACTTTACTATAGATAAGAAGGTATAATATAGAAATGTAAAAGCAACATGGTATTTATTAAGTATAGAAGAAGATATAATAATGTAAATTGTAAAGTCTGGATGTATATAGCCTTAGAAAAGTATACTAAAATATTAGCAATGTTGTCTTGGGTGGCTTTTTCATGTAGCAATTGGTGCTATTCATAAGTCATATTCTATGATGCCATATGAACTGGTCACTCTGTGTTGATCTTTGACATTATGTCCCATGTCTTTCCTTTCGCTGCCCTCCTCTGGTCCCTTGGACAAGCCGTACATGGGACTTCAGAACATGAGATGTTTGATTTTCTGGCTGTCCTTTTGGTAAATAACTCTTCTCAAAGTCTTTTTATGCACCTTTGTACAGCTTTCCTTCCCTGGGCTATAAACTACTTGAAACAGCTACTGGTCCTATAGCGCCTGTGCTTATTTTACTTTCCCTTTACAATCAAGTTAGAAACCAACTGAATTAGATGCATTAAATTTATAAATTACTTTATTACATTGCTCGCAATGTTAATTACCCTTGTAGTTAACGTCTTGTAAATTCAGTTCATCCTTATTCTTTGAGCAAATATTAAAACTTAATATAAGCAGTCTGTAGTTTCAGAAATGTAAGATTTTTCACTCCAGGACACACTGCTTTCTTGCAGGATCAGAGTCCTTGGTTCAAATCTTGGCTCAGACTCTGTCAGTGTGGAGTATGCATTTGCATATGTTTTTCTAAAGATGTTCTAGTTTTCTCTGACACCCTAAATAGATTGGTTAGATTTATTAGCCTGCAATCAGTGAGTATGAATATGCCCTCCAATGCTCTCTCCAGGTGGTGTTCATGTCATACCTTTTAGGATAAATTGAAAAAAGCTCAAAATAACAGACCATTAGAATTTTTTTGAACACAGCTCTGACCGGCCCCCTTTTTCACCAAATGTTTGTTTAGATAAAAAATAAAAACACATACAGTATCGTGTTAAAGTCTTAGGAACTTTAGATCACAAAATATTTGTCTTAGACAGTTAATTTATGTGTTCTGGATAGGTGAATCAACAGAAAAGGGTGTATTTTAGAGTTCCAAACATTCCTTTGCAAAAAGTGAAATAGTACAATAAGATGTTCGATGTCCTTAGGGAAAGAAACTAATTAACTAAAAAAACGTGAGATCTTGGTAAGAATATACCACATTGCTTGATTAAACAAATATAACAAATAGTTGCTCCTGATCATAGAAGTTATCTGTTGGTTGAACCAAAGAGATTACTTGAAACAGAAACAGCTGGGGAGAGGGAATAAACCTGGGTAAGGGACAACCTTACTAAAAAGATGAGATTGTGGTAAATGTGGTGGCTTAATACAAATAATGCCACGCACACAGTAAGTAATAAAATTTGGATCTGTGTATTTCAGTTGAAAGAGTCACAATTATATAATACACAATATGATTAATAGCCCTTTAGCAACACCCTCGCCAAAAACTAACATATACATATAGCCTACAAATGTATAATACACAATCATAATCAAATAGCCCTTTGTGAAATTAAAAAAAAATGATGAGATAACTCCAACAAGTTCACAGATACCCAAAATTATTGGTAATGCAATGGATGTAACTTTTCCAGATGGTAAAAAATGGAAATATAGGGTTTCACCAGTCTTTATGAACATCATCCAAGTAATCAAAAATTCGAGAGTTCTTTGCTGCTGCTGGAATAATGTAGGATGTGTTTCCCCTTTTACATCCATTCATTGCTTGATCTGATCTTTTCCACAATGCCATTTTTTTTCTTCCTTAACCCAGCTGCATTAAAAACTTCTGTTCTCGCATAAACACCTACCCGTAGTACAAATCCGTGCCTCCTATTAGTCCTTTTCTCGTCATTATTCCCTCAGCAGGCATCATAATATTTTCTTCTTTACATCCAGGCACAATCAAACTACCAGACTTACGCACATAAAATAAATATAACAATCAACAGGTGTAGACAAACAAGGAAAAGAATTATGTACGAGGTATCCTGTTGTATTTATGGCAAGTCTAAAAAAATGTGTAATATCTGTTTTGTTCATTTTAATTCAAACAATTTCCTCCTCCTTCATTTATAGAATTAGTTGACTTGAGGTAAAATTGTTACTGGCATTCTCAAAATGTTGAAATTGCTTAGAATAGATCAAAATAAAGTTTTAATTTTGTATCTATTTACAGTAGAAATGTTTCACAACTGTCTTTTACAAGCAATTGTTTAATTGCGTCAATGGTATTAACAAGTGTCATTTTTACATATCAAATATACAGTTAGGGCGGCACGGTGGCGCAGTGGGTAGCGCTGCTGCCTCGCAGTTGGGATCGCCTGGGTTCGCTTCCCGGGTCCCCCCTGCGTGGAGTTTGTATGTTCTCCCCGTGTCTGCGTGGGTTTCCTCCGGGCGCTCCGGTTTCCTCCCACAATCCAAAAGACATGCAGGTTAGGTGGATTGGCGATTCTAAATTGGCCCTAGTGTGTGCTTGGTGTGTGGGTGTGTTTGTGTGTGTCCTGCGGTGGGTTGGCACCCTGCCCGGGATTGGTTCCTGCCTTGTGCCCTGTGTTGGCTGGGATTGGCTCCAGCAGACCCCCGTGACCCTGTGTTCGGATTCAGCGGGTTGGAAAATGGATGGATGGAAATATACAGTTAGGTCCATAAATATTTGGACAGAGACAACTTTTTTTCTAATTTTGGTTCTGTACATTACCACAATGAATTTTAAATGAAACAACTCAGATGCAGTTGAAGTGCAGACTTTCAGCTTTAATTCAGTGGGGTGAACAAAACGATTGCATAAAAATGTGAGACAACTAAAGCATTTTTTTAACACAATCCCTTCATTTCAGGGGCTCAAAAGTAATTGGACAATTGACTCAAAGGCTATTTCATGGGCAGGTGTGGGCAAGTCCATCGTTATGTCATTATCAATTAAGCAGATAAAAGGCCTGGAGTTGATTTGAGGTGTGGTGCTTGCTGTGAACAGACAACATGCGGTCAAAGGAGCTCTCCATGCAGGTGAAAGAAGCCATCCTTAAGCTGCGAAAACAGAAAAAACCCATCCGAGAAATTGCTACAATATTATGAGTGGCAGAATCTACAGTTTGGTACATCCTGAGAAAGAAAGCAAGCACTGGTGAACTCAGCAACGCAAAAAGACCTGGACGTCAACGGAAGACAACAGTGGTGGATGATCACAGAATCATTTCCATGGTGAAGTGAAACCCCTTCACAACAGCCAACCAAGTGAACAACACTCTCCAGGGGGTAGGCGTATCGATATCCAAGTCTGCCATAAAGAGAAGACTGCATGAAAGTAAATACAGAGGGTGCACTGCAAGGTGCAAGCCACTCATAAGCTTCAAGAATAGAAAGGATAGATTGGACTTTGCTAAACTTTTGCTAAAAAAGCCAGCACAGTTCTGGAAAAACATTCTTTGGACAGATGAAACCAAGATCAACCTCTACCAGAATGATGGCAAGAAAAAAGTATGGAGAAGGCGTGGAACAGCTCATTATCCAAAGAATTCCACATCATCTGTAAAACACGGTGGAGGCAGTGTGATGGCTTGGGCGTGCATGGCTGCTGCCAGTGGCACTGGGACACTAGTGTTTATTGATGATGTGACACAGTACAGAAGCAGCTGAATGAATTCTGAGGTGTTCAGAGACATACTGTCTGCTCAAATCCAGCTAAATGCAGTCAAATTGATTGGGTGGCGTTTCATGATACAGATGGACAATGACCCAAAACATACAGCCAAAGCAAACCCAGGAGTTTATTAAAGCAAAGAAGTGGAAAAAGTCTTGAATGGTCAAGTCAGTCACCTGATCTTAACCCAATTGAGCATGCATTTCACTTGTTGAAGACTAAACTTCAGACAGAAAGGCCCACAAACAAACAGCAACTGAAAGCCGCTGCAGTAAAGGCCTGGCAGAGCATTAAAAAGGAGGAAACCCAGCATCTGGTGATGTCCATGAGTTCAAGACTTCAGGCTGTCATTGCCAGCAAAGGGTTTTCAACCAAGTATTAGAAATGAACATTTTATTTCCAGTTATTTCATTTGTCCAATTACTTTTGAGCCCCTGAAATGAAGGGATTGTCCATCCATCCATCCATCCATTTTCCAACCCGCTGAATCCGAACACAGGGTCACGGGGGTCTGCTGGAGCCAATCCCAGCCAACACAGGGCACAAGGCAGGGAACCAATCCTGGGCAGGGTGCCAACCCACCGCAGCCCTGAAATGAAGGGATTGTGTTAAAAAAAATGCTTTAGTTGCCTCACATTTTTTATGCAATCATTTTGTTCACCCCACTGAATTAAAGCTGAAAGTCTGCACTTCAACTGCATCTGAGTTGTTTCATTTGAAATTCATTGTGGTAATGTACAGAAACAAAATTAGAAAAAAGTTGTCCAAATATTTATGGACCTAACTGTAAGTATGCAATTTCAAACATAGTGTGAGGGATGAAGAAGAGGTCTCTCACTTGAAATCATCTTTTTTTCTTTCCTCCCACAGTGTTCAGTGTGGACTGCAGTACTGTGGAGTGCCCTCCTGTTCAACAGGTTGCCTGCCCAGCTGACAGCTATGAAACTCAGGTCAGGCTCACTGCTGACGGCTGCTGCACTCTGCCCACAAGGTAGGATAATTAATGTTAATACTCTAGGGCCAGAGGATGGTGTGGCACTCATAAAGCCATTCTTGGCAGGGCTTTATCTGTTGTAGCTTAATTGAATTTTAAAAAAAAAAACAAAGATAAACTGTTGGGAATATAGCAGTTTTCTGGCAGGGTAACTTGAAAGAAATCATAGATTTTTTTTTCCAGAGTAGCAAATGTAAATGTCTGCAGCGATTAATTAATATTGAAGCCATAGGCGGCTGCAGCCTGCAGTTAAACACCATCTGCATTGTATCCAAGGGAAGAAATGTGCAAGCAAATATGGTATTCCTCATTTTGAAATTTCTTGAATAATTGGCTTGTTTAAAGAAGCTGACATTTATTCGTGAAAAATTTCTAACGTGTATTAAAAAATAACCAGAGCTTCATATACCCTCTTTAACCTATATACAGTATTTATGTCATGGAAGTCATTAGGCATTCAGACCTTTAGAAATCTATATTGACAGTGTGTATGCATCCTTTGATTAACTACATCTCAAATACAGAATTACTGCAACAGGCTGTTTTTAGGTACAAATTATCAAAAGGAATGTTCACTACTTCTCTAATCTTTCATCAGCATCTAAGCCTGAATATATTTTACCTGGTAATGAATAAAATATTGTAGTATTTCTAGACTCTGTCAACTCATTTCACAGTGTGTACCTCAGATGATCTTAGGCAATGATAGGAAAAAGACATCTGAATGAATATTTCAGACAAGGAATTGAACTCAGCCATTTATATCACACACTCTTCTTCATGCTGTATAAAGCATCTCATGAGTCATCTTAAAAACTGAGCATTGTACAAATTGCTCAAGATTACATTTATCCAGTTATCAAGCACTGGCCTCGCTAGTTCAAACGAGTTTGGATTGTCCTAAGCAAAGTTCATTTTGGGAGAAAATATTCACTTATTTGTTAGATAATACTGCATTCCCTTCAGAGATTAATATAGTGTACCAAATATCAAAAATTAACCCTTATTTATTATCCTTTAATGGCACTGTTTGAAGTAAAACAATATTTTGTTTCATAGGGTTCTATGGTAACCCTATTTTCACCTTTATTTTCCTCGCTGTGTACACTTTACCAAAATTTCTCAAATGCCATAATGTCATCAATCTTTGGTCAGGTACACTAGTTCAGCTCAGCACTTTCTCTCCTTTCCATTCTTTATCTAAACCTCTGGCAATTAGACAGAGTAAAGGAACAGGCAGAAGTTAAGCTACACATTTAATTATGCATTTTTGATAATATGCACAAAATATTAAGGAAGCAGAATACAATGTGAATTTTGGCAAACAGTTCAATTACAACCTAAGTAGCAGTGTATCTTGCATCCATAGATGGCTCTCTGCTTATCATCAGTCTAGTTTGCCTTGCTGCCACATGCTGTTTAAATTGGAGTATTGAAACAGGCTACATGCCTGTCACAATATGGCTGCCATGGTGTAGCTGTCTTCATCATGGCCTTCTCCTCATGGCCAGGTGTTGAGAGAGCGAGGCACTGGCAAGGTGACCAACTTTATACCATTCTTATCACAAGTCATAAACCAATGGAGCGTTGTGGTACAGAATGGCGTCCAATTCAAAACCTATTATAAACAGCAATAATTCAGACCAATAGAATTTGTTTACCTGTCCCTGCCTTGGCCATTTACCAATGAAAACACTCAGACAATTGTGACCTGCTCTTGCCAGCTAAACAGTTTATGGCATTCCCGTGGAGAATGGCTTATAGGCTCATGTAAGTCCAAACACAGTTACCCTTACCAGACTGGTTTGATACATGCTCCATTCCACCAGTAGACTGGGAAAAGGGTTGTTTAGATACACATCAGAGCACTGCTGATCCTTTCAGTAAAGTAAAACATGTCTCCTGAAACACTGTCTAATATTACTTTTAATTTGTCTAACTTACAAATAAGACATACAACATATTTATTAACTTACATGCTAGATATACACTCCAGTACACACCAGAAGGTATAAGATTATAAAATGATAAACCAATTAATAATTTCTTGTGCTATGTTACTTGTGTGTTAAATTATCTTGCTCAGTAGAAAGAATCTACCTTCTGTAACTCATTGGGAAAGTGATATCTTACCTTATCTAATACAAGAAAAAAATCACATTTTCTTTGCATGGGATGGTGCAAAGCTTATCCAGAGTTTAACAAGAATGTATTAACATTGCTTTAAAATAAGCCTTCCTGACCTGCTTTTTCTTTCTTTTTTCTTTAAATGCTTTAATATATGATAGGAGCTATCTTATTATAGCCTGTGTCTTCAATTTTCTCTCTGAACTGGATAGCGGTGGGTGTTTCATTGTTGATTGCTATAATGCATTTAAATTTTTCTAATGTTTTACAGATTTCGTTTTTTGATGATTGTGTTTTACATATTGGAATGTAGTCTAAGTTCAATAAAACTTATTTTAAAAAGTCTGAATTAGCATACGATATCCTAATTCAGGGTGTTCCTAAGAAATGTGATGAATAACTTCATGAAGTAGTAGTACATAATAAATGAGAATAGTTGCATCATATATTTGAAATATTAAACTGTGTGCTTCAATTTAAATGTTTAAAGTCTAAATATTCTTGTTTGTAATAGAAATGTGTAGTTTTTCACCATCTCATAGAGGTCCATAGAGGGCTAGTTTCCTAGTAAATAATTAAAAATAACATCATATTCTCAATCACTCACCTTGAAATAATCTAAAAGGATAACCCACACAAGTTTGAAATCGGTAATTTTTCACCTTCTGAGAGTGGTTGTTAGAGGGTCAGGACAACCAGTAAATCAAATATCAAAAGTATTAACATCATCATAATCATCAGACTTGAAATAGAGTAAAAACAACGCTCTAAATGCCTATATTGCTGATCCATATTTTTTTGAAGTTTTGTAAAAAGGACTAACTTTGATGCCTTGTATCCAATTAGAGGGCGAGCCCTCCGGGTCTGTTAATGCTGCGGTGCACAACTTCAAGTCCTTCTGATTGATTTTGTGGAAGATACCTATTGGTTTACTCTCTTTCATAAGAGTGTAATTTTCTGCACAAAATACGGTTCAAAAATGGCCAAAAAATTAGTTTGTTTTTTTTTTACGTTTAGAGGGTAAAAAACGGGAGTACCCCATAACTAGTTTTCAAAATGAATTGAACAGTATGGAATATTTGGGGGTTCTTGTACCAATGAGTCAGGTGGTGCTAGACAAAGTAATTCTTATGAATACAAAAATCACACCTTAACAGAAAAGCACCTGGTAATCAAGATTCTTGTGTAACCTAAGACAAGTATCCTTTCCTTGGTTATATAGCCAGCATTTGGAATGTCTCTAGTGGTAACTACAGTGCAGCCTGATAACACATTGATTAGCACTGTTGTTCTAAGGCTCAGGGTACTGTGGGTTCAGTTCCAGGTCTGGTCACTGTCTTTGTTCCTCTTTAATGAGCTTCCTCTTGTTTTTTCTTTCATTTCAGGATCTTCAGCAGGTTAAATGTAATTTGGTGATGTTTTTGATTATAATTATTTTCCTTCTTTGTTTTCTGTTACTTTGAGAATTTTACATTTCTCATCCAAATGCATTTCCACAATGCAACATACAGTATTACTGCACACTTGTCCATTGATCATGCTTCAGATGAAGTCTATATACAGTCCATCTAGAAAGTATTCACAGCGCATCACTTTTTCCACCTTTTGTTATGTTACAGCCTTATTCCAAAATGGATTAAATTCATTTTTTTCCTCAGAATTCTACACACAACACCCCATAATGACAACGTGAAAAAGTTTACTTGAGGTTTTTACAGATTTATTAAAAATAAAAAAACTGAGAAATCCCATGTACATAAGTATTCACAGCCTTTGCTCAATACTTTGTCGATGCACCTTTGGCAGCAATTACAGCCTCAAGTCTTTTTGAATATGATGCCACAAGCTTGCCACACCTATCCTTGGCCAGTTCGCCTATTCCTCTTTGCAGCACCTCTCAAGCTCCATCAGGTTGGATGGGAAGCGTTGGTGCACAGCCATTTTAAGATCTCTCCAGAGATGTTTCAATCGGATTCAAGTCTGGACTCTCGCTGGGCCACTCAAGGACATTCACAGAGTTGTCCTGAAGCCACTCCTTTGATATCTTGGCTGTGTGCTTAGGGTCGTTGTCCTGCTGAAAGATGAACCGTCGCCCCAGTCTGAGGTCAAGAGCGCTCTGGAGCAGGTTTTCATCCAGGATGTCTCTGTACATTGCTGCAGTCATCTTTCCCTTTATCCTGACTAGTCTCCCAGTCCCTGCCGCTGAAAAACATCCCCACAGCATGATGCTGCCACCACCATGCTTCACTGTAGGGATGGTGCCAGGTTTCCTCCAAACGTGACGCCTGGCATTCACACCAAAGAGTTCAATCTTTGTCTCATCAGACCAGAGAATTTTCTTTCTCATGGTCTGAGAGTCCTTCAGGTGCCTTTTGGCAAACTCCAGGCGGGCTGCCATGTGCCTTTTACTAAGGAGTGGCTTCCGTCTGGCCACTCTACCATATAGGCCTGATTGGTGGATTGCTGCAGAGATGGTTGTCCTTCTGGAAGGTTCTCCTCTCTCCACAGAGGACCTCAGGAGCTCTGACAGAGTGACCATCGGGTTCTTGGTCACCTCCCTGACTAAGGCCCTTCCCCCCCGATCACTCAGTTCAGATGGCCAGCCAGCTCTAGAAGAGTCCTGGTGGTTTCGAACTTCTTCCACTTACGGATGATGGAGGCCACTGTGCTCATTGGGTCCTTCAAAGCAGCAGAAATTTTTCTGTAACCTTCCCCAGATTTGTGCCTCGAGACAATCCTGTCTCGGAGGTCTACAGATAATTCCTTTGACTTCATGCTTGGTTTGTGCTCTGACATGAACTGTCAACTGTGGTACCTTATATAGACAGGTGTCTGCCTTTCCAAATCATGTCCAGTCAACTGAATTTACCACAGGTGGACTCCAATTAAGCTGCAGAAACATCTCAAGGATGATCAGGGAACACAGGATGCACCTGAGCTCAATTTCAAGCTTCATGGCAAAGGCTGTGAATACTTATGTACGTGTGCTTTCTCAGTTTTTTAATTTTTAGTAAATTTGCAAAAACCTCAAGTAAACTTTTTTCACGTTGTCATTATGGGTGTTGTGTGTAGAATTCTGAGGAAAAAAATGAATTTAATCCATTTTGGAATAAGGCTGTAACATAACAAAATGTGGAAAAAGTGATGCGCTGTAAATACTTTCCAGATGCACTGTAGATGAGGGATATTCCATTTAATGATTTGTTCTTGTATTATCCAAATCAGGATACAATTCTGATATTACAAAGTGCCCTTAAATTAAAAAGTAATACTTTGTTTACAGCTTTAATTATTTTAGTAATTCCACATCATAATACCAAGATGCTCATCAGTTAAACTCTTCTTAAGGGACATTTTGTAAGGGTAATATATTTTATGATAAACATCATTTTATTATAATAAATGAATTAGCTTAGTGAAGCATTTTTCAAAACACAGTGAACTCAATATATATAAAAATAGTTTAAGTAGTGTTTTGGAATAAGGCTGTAACATAACAAAATGTGGAAAAAGTGATGCGCTGTGAATACTTTCCGGATGCACTGTAAGAACCAGGGCTTGTAGAATGAAGTTTGGCTTTAGTTCATGAAAAAATAAGGAAAGATGCTGTTAACTAAAAGATGAAAACAAATTGTTTCAGTTAAATATTCTATTATAAATTCTTTGCTTCTTTAATGATGATTTCTGAATTTGCCCGATTAACAACCTTTGCCTGTCCTTTGCCTTTGCCTGTGATTCCAGGTTCAGTGTTTTCTTCCTTACTTCTGCCACTCATTGAGTATGACTTAACCTCCAGCGAAACATTTTTTTTGGTTGTTTATGGAAAGATATCCTCGTTGGTCAAAAGAGATATATTTGATTGTTTGAATGTCACTAAGGTAGACCAATGGAAGCATCTATGTGTCTCTGATAAGAGTTTAGAATCTAATGGAACTGGCCCTGAAAAAACTGTAAAATAGAACTAAGCTATCAAAATTACATTTCTGCATGACTGAAAATTATTATTTACAGTGTGAAGTTCTCATAGCTTGCTACAGCAGTAAAAAACAAACAATAAAAGTGCAGTACCTTACTACTTCAGCTAATGAGTTATAGGCCTATGTTGTTTAAAAGCAGCCTCCTCAGCGTTTCAGGACAGATCCCGTAAACTGCCAGGAGCTGCCAATGATCGCAAATACTATTTGCCAGTAAGTCTAAAGTCACACTGCAGACATGATCTATGATGAATCTAGAGGTTGTATAGATTTTTGCTCAAGTCTGTGCACTTCAATTTTTAAGCTTCAGACTATTTTCTTTCTTGCAGATCTCTCATATTGCTTCGATTTCTTTGCATAAAACTGCCTGCTTGGGTCTCATCTGTATTAGATGGTGATCTTGCTTTCTTTAATAGTTTCACAGATTTCTTATGTAAGTTTTTGGCCGTTTTTGGTGCCCCTGAATGAAGAGCCCTCTCAACTCAACTAAACTTTCAAAAAGACAATAAATCCCTTTGTTCTGTGTATTTCAAACATTAGCAGTAGACTTAGAATTAAATTTAGATCCATTAATTACAGTATTTTGCATCTGTCTGCCTGGAAAACTGAAGGATAAACTGTCCAGATATAAGTTAGGCCTCATTTACATGATATCAGAGAAAAGAATTGTGACAGAAAATACTGTGCATTGTAAATGAGGACAAATCTATGCAAGTGGGACACCGTTGTTAAGCTGCTTTAGACTGGCAAAGAAAAACTCAGAACTTTGTGTTTATGTTGTGTCTCTACGGTTATTTTAAAGGAAATTAAAATACGTGGCTTCTGCTTAATTCTTAAGGCTTATTAATGCCTTTCTCTGTTTAAAGAAAGTGCATTTACAGTCTTCTCTGTTTTTTATTTTTTTATTTTTAAGACTCTTTTTATAGTTACCAGTGTCACAAGAAAGAAAAGGGGAACTTCTGAATAAAGTATCCAGACCTTTTGTTTTACTTTTCTGACATTGTGTTTCTGGTCAACGCATATAATATTACATGGATGAGATTAATTGCTGAACATGATAAATACCATATTTGAAGTTTTAAAGGCAGTAGTGTAGGATTATTGATCAAGAGTGTCATGGGATGGAAAATCATGTTTTTGAAAAAAAAAAGACATTTTTTAACATTAACATGTATGCTTTTGTCTCTGAATATAATAAACAACACTTTGTTTTTAGTGCAGACTGCTATGTATGCCTATATATACCCTCATTGTCGTCTTCCAAACTTCTAACATACAGTGTGGAATTTTACTGTAGGCAGTTTTAAATTATTTATTTATTGTCAGTTATTTTTAATCAGCAGAATGTACAAGCCTCTTGGCTTGTCAGCTTTTTTAGGTGCAATTTAGAACTCAATTCATACTTTAAAGTGCATACTGAAACACATATATTGTATACTGAGACTTTATCTTTTACACACACACACACACACACACACACACACACACACACACACACAGAAAAAAAAAGTTGGGGGCAGCAAGTGCAAACAAAGGCAGAGGAAGAGAAGCTGTGGCATTTGCAGTTTAACCTCAAGAAGAATAAAAATCCTGTTGTGTTTTCAAGACTAAAAAGCTTCTATTATTAGTGCTTTTATCTGTTTGTGGAATTGCTTTAGAAATAAAAAAAATGACCTATTTGATTTTATTTTGTGAGGGGAATGGCGTGACCAATTGTCTCTCAGTTTCAATCATTTTAACTTGTAATGTAGACAAATTTGAATGTGGGAGTTGAAATAATGACCAGATTAC
Organism: Erpetoichthys calabaricus; assembly: GCF_900747795.2. Classification (NCBI taxonomy): domain Eukaryota; kingdom Metazoa; phylum Chordata; class Cladistia; order Polypteriformes; family Polypteridae; genus Erpetoichthys; species Erpetoichthys calabaricus. Next base: position 105,671,583 of record NC_041396.2, on the reverse strand, counting down.
CTTTTTAATGGAGCACCGTATGTAATTCTGATAAATGAATGGAGGCTATTCATTCATACAGTTGTGCATCCAGCAATATGTACATTTTATAACCAAAGTGTTCAGTCCAGATCAAAATGTATCATGTAGCAAAAGCTCATAATCTTGGAGACATGCAGTAACACGGCTGCTAAAACAGAATATTTAATTGCTGAAATTGAATCAAGAAACACCACGTTTATATTGTTTGTTGTTTTTGAAATAAAACTAATGTTTAATAGTAAAAAACAACTAAAATTTGCCAAAAGTGGTGAAAACACAAACAACACATATTTGTCCTCCAGTTGTGAGTAATTATTGCTGTTCAAGTCAGTGTACTAGAGTGTAGGCATAATGTGAGGCTGCTTGAAAACAGCAGAGCAGTGGCTGTTTTACAGAAATTTGCAATCTTAAATTGACAAGTTAAAGGTACTAATCAAAAAAACAAAAAAAGCAGGGGAAGATTTGGAAAATCATCAGTTCGTAATATCTTGAATTTTGAGCTAATTTGACATATCCATTAAATATTACTGTTTTGTAAGTGTTATTAACCAGGCAATGTCACTTCTATTCACTGATTGCAGTCTCACGATAGCAAATAACACAAGCCTGACAAACCTGATTTGAAAAGTGTGCAGGTTATGAAAGCAGTGTTAAAGAGTTTGTGCAAATGCAAACATCCTGAATTATTTTGGTATTCATTCATGACATAATAATGTTTGAGTTTTTTGTATGTTACAAGGAGTGTCTATATTTCTGTCAATAGACAGAAACTATTGAATAATCTTGCACAGACAAGATAAATCGGGTAGTCCAAATTTGAGCATATCATTGTTTATAAACCGTATGTTGGAATTTTCCAAAGTCAGTAAGCGCCACCTCCTCTATTTGTTGCCACCCTTGGAAGAAATCTCCCCTCTCTACTACACATGATTTTTTTTTTTTTTTGTAAATTCCGGTTTTTGAAACTTTAGGCCTTCTACTTTGTATTTCATATCAAACCACATTTATTGTTCTTAAATTTTAAGAATAATTCATTAATAATATTAGGTGGACATAAGGACAATTTAGGACATACACATTTAACAAGGTATTATTAGTTTTTGCATGTGTTGTACAGATGAAGAAATTCACCTATTAGTTTTACCTAATAAAAGTTCAGTATTTAACAATTTAAGACCTAAAGATATGTGGTACTTCAAATTTCACTTAATTTCAATTCTTGGGGTCAGGAAATTAAGCAAAGGTTGAGAAACCATGGTTTAAGAGCAGGACAGTTTCAAAATATGTAACCTAACAGTGCAGGCTCTTGTGGACTGAATCTTGCCCTGGGTACATTTTAGACAATTTTAGATGAGATCTATGTGACCAATGAACATTATTTATGCTATTTGTGTAGTAGTCCCTCTTACTAAATGCAGACTTTAGTTTCCGGTATTTTCGTGGTGAGAAGTTAAGCAAAATGACACCTTTTATTGCTTCAAAAGCTTGCATATTGTAATCGTCTCTAGTTAGTCAGTAAAAGGTGGCACTTTTCTTAATTTCTCATCATATCCATAATGGGCTAACATTGTACACACTCCCTAGTACAACAATATTTTTGTCAAATTTTTTGAAAAAATATCTTCTAACTATCAACATTTAAGAGCACAATCTGAATTAACTTTTCTCTTCATAACCAGAAAGTCTTTCAGATTGTTTTTCAACATAATTTTATCCATTCATCTATCCATCCATTATCCATTTCATCCATTCATGCATCCATTATTGAACTTTCTTTAATATATGTCAAATATATAGTATCTTGCCAACACTGGGTGAAAAACAGAAATCAACACAGATAAGGCAACATTAGCTTTTCAGATAATAGAAACACTTTTTAAGATATTTCATAATATTTTCTTTTACAGTTTAAGATCTCTGCAATACGTTTTTTAAATACTTTATCTCAAATGCAATACAAGATCGCTCAGATATATTTTGAGAAACCTCACTTGCCCTTCTATACATTTTAATATATCTGAAATTCATTTTCAGATATCTCAAAATCGTTTCCTGTAAAATTTCCTGTTCTTTCAGTAAGACTTCCTGTGCATTTTAAGATATCTCAAAATGCATGCTCAGGAAGTTATTTTGAGATACTTTCAAAATCCATTGCACATATCTCAAAATGGCCAGGAAATTATTTTGAAATATCTGGTAACACCTTTCAAATTTCTTTATTTTATATACAGTATCGAATAATGATATTCAGATATTTGAAGATATATTAATTTTACAGTATTTTTGAAATGCCTTGAAATTATATCCTAGACCATTTTAAGATGTTTCAAATGCGTTTGTGGATATATTAAAGAGTATACAATTTGAAAACAGACAATTTTGCAGGATGTCATTTTGAAACATATATAATGCGGAGACAAATATATTTCATATATTTGAAAATAGCCAGGATATTATATTAAGATACTGTATCTTGAAAAATTTTTGAAATATCTAAAAAACACATTTAAGATATTCTGAAACAGATACACTTTCAGATCTGTGTAATTTATTTAAAGATGATCTCAGATTGATATCTGTCAATGTTGAACCAGCTTGCCATGTGCAGATACCTTTATATCTCAAATAACAAAAAATTAAATATCCCATTAACTCACAACATTGGCATGATCAATCAAAAGCATTTAACAACTGTCACAGAAGCCTGTGAAGAACAGAGCTTTAGCATGTTATTAAATATTGAGAAACACATAGGATACATACACATTTATAACTACTGAAAGCCATTTCAAATTAGACATCAGTTAACATAAGAATCCTTACAGCTTGGACTCTAGGAGAAAAATGGGACATATGAAATACTAGGGTGCATGGTGTGATAAAGTCCAAAAAATCCAGCAAGTGACAGTATAAGAAGAGTCTTCTTCTTCTTCTTTCAGCTGCTCCTGTTAAGGGTTGCCACAGCGGATCATCTTCTTCCATATCTTTCTGTCCTCTGCATCTTGTTCTGTTACACCCATCACCTGCATATCCTCTCTCACCACATCCATAAACCTTCGCTTAGACCTTCCTCTTTTCCTCTTCCCCGGCAGCTCTATCCTTAGCATCCTTCTCCCAATGTCCAAACCAACCCAATCTCGCCTCTCTGACTTTGTCTCCTAACAATCTAACTTGAGCTGACCCTCTAAAGTACTCAATTCTAATCCTATCCATCCTCGTCACAACCCAGTGCAAATCTAGCATCTTTAACTCTGCTACCTCCAGCTCTATCTCTTGCTTTTTGGCCAGTGCCACCGTCCTCCAACCCACATAACATAGCTGGTCTCACTGCCGTCCTGTAGACCTTCCCTTTCACACTTGCTGATACCCGTCTGTCACAAATTACTCCTGACACTCTTCTCCACCATTCCATGCCTGCTCTCTCTTTTTCACCTCTCTTCCATAATCCCTATTACTCTGTACTGTTGATCCCAAGTATTTAAACTCATCCACCGTTGCCAACTCTACTCCCTCCATCCTCACCATTCCACTGACCTCCTCTCATTTACACACATGTATTCTGTCTTGTTCCTACTGACCTTCATTCCTCTCCTCTTTAGAGCATATTTCCACCTCTCCAGGGTCTCCTCAACCTACTCCCTACTATCGCTACAGATCACAATGTCATCAGCAAACATCATAGTCAATGGGGACTCCTGTCTAATCTCATCTGTCAACCTGTCCATCACCATTGCAAATAAGAAAGGGCTGAGAGCCAATCTCTGATGTAATCCCACCTCCAACTTGAATACATCCGTCACTCCTACCGCAGATCTCACCACTGTCACACTTCCCTCATACATACAGTGCATCTGGAAAGTATTCACAGCGCATCAACTTTTTTCACATTTTGTTATGTTACAGCTTTATTCCAAAACACTACTTAAACTATTTTTATATATATTGAGTTTACTGTGTTTTGAAAAATGCTTCACTAAGCTAGTTTATTTATTATAATAAAATGATGTTTATCATAAATATATTACCCTTACAAAATATCCGTTAAGAAGAGTTTAACTGATGAGCATCTTGGTATTATGATGTGGATTACTAAATAATTAAAGCCTGTAAACAAAGTATTACTTTTTAATTTAAGGGCACTTTGTAATATCAGAATTGTATCCTGATTTGGATAATACAAGAACAAATCATTAAATGGAACATCCCTCATCTACAGTGCATCTGGAAAGTATTTACAGCGCAATCACTTTTTCCACATTTTGGTTATGTTACAGCCTTATTCCAAAATGGATTAAATTCATTTTTTTCCCTCAGAATTCTACACACACACCCCATAATGACAATGTGAAAAAAGTTTACTTGAGGTTTTTGCAAATTTATTAAAAATAAAAAAATTGAGAAAGCACATGTACATAAGTATTCACAGCCTTTGCCATGAAGCTCGAAATTGAGCTCAGGTGCATCCTGTTTCCCCTGATCATCCTTGAGATGTTTCTGCAGCTTAATTGGAGTCCACCTTGTGGTAAGTTCAGTTGACTGGACATGATTTGGAAAGGCACACACCTGTCTATATAAGGTCCCACAGTTGACAGTTCATGTCAGAGCACAAACCAAGCATGAAGTCAAAAAAATTGTCTGTAGACCTCCGGGACAGGATTGTCTCGAGGCAAAAAATCTGGGGAAGGTTACAGAAATATTTCTGCTGCTTTGAAGGTCCCAATGAGCGCAGTGGCCTCCATCATCCGTAAGTGGAAGAAGTCCGAAACCACCAGGACTCTTCCTAGAGCTGGCCGGCCATCTAAACTGAGCGACCGGGGGAGAAAGGCTTTAGGTCAGGGAGGTGACCACGAACCCGATGGTCACTCTGTCAGAGCTCCAGAGGTCCTCTGTGGAGAGAGGAGAACCTTCCAGAAGGACAACCATCTCTGCAGCAATCCACCAATGAGGCCTATATGGTAGAGTGGCCAGACGAAGCCACTCCTTAGTAAAAGGCACATGGCAGCCCGCCTGGAGTTTGCCAAAAGGCACCTGAAGGACTCTCAGACCATGAGAAAGAAAAATTCTCTGGTCTGATGCGACAAAGATTGAACTCTTTGGTGTGAATGCCAGGCATCACGTTTGGAGGAAACCTGGCACCATCCCTACACTGAAGCATGGTGGTGGCCAGCATCGGCTGTGGGGATTTTTTTCAGCTGCAGGAACTGGAAGACTAGTCAGGATAAAGGGAAAGATGACTGCAGCAATGTATGACTGCAGCAATGTACAGAGACATCCTGGATGAAAACCTGCTCCAGAGCACTCTTGACCTCAGACTGGGGTGACAGTTCATCTTTCAGCAGGACAACGACCCTAAGCACACAGCCAAGATATCAAAGGAGTGGCCTTCAGGACAACTCTGTGAATGTCCTTGAGGGGCCCAGCCAGAACCCAGACTTGAATCCGATTGACACATCTCTGGAGAGATCTTAAAATGGCTGTGCACCAACGCTTCCCATCCAACCTGATGGAGCTTGAGAAGTGCTGCAAAGAGGAATGGGCGAAACTGGCCAAGGATAGGTGTGCCAAGCTTGTGGCTCATATTCAAAAAGACTTGAGGCTGTAATTGCTGCCAAAGATGCATCGTCAAAGTATTGAGCAAAGGCTGTGAATACTTATGTACATATGCTTTTCTCAGTTTTTTTATTTTTTAATAAATTTGCAAAAACATCAAGTAAACTTTTTCACATTGTTATTATGGGGGTGTTGTGTGTAGAATTCTGAGAAAAAAAAATGAATTTAATCCATTTTGGATAAGGCTGTAACATAACAAAATGTGGAAAAAGTGATGCGCTGTGAATACTTTGCGGATGCACTGTATCCTGTACAACTCTTACATAACTTCTCTGCCACTCCCGACTTCCTTATACAATACCACAGCTCCTCTCAAGGCACCCTGTCATATGCTTTCTCCAGGTCCACAAAGACACAATGCAACTCCTTCTGGCCTTCTCTAAACTTCTCCATCAAACATCCTCAGAGCAAACATTGCATCTGTGGTGCTCTTTCTTGGCATGAAACCATACTGCTGCTCACTAACATCACCTCACTTCTTAACCTAGCTTCCACTACTGTTTCCATTACTTCATGTTGTGGCTCATCAATTTTATTCCCCTGTAGTTAATGCAGTCCTGCACATCCTCCTTATTCTTAAATATCAGCACCAGTACACTTCTTCTCCACTCCTCAGGCATCCTCTCACTTTTCCAAGATTCCATTAAACAACTGGTTAAAAACTCCACTGCCATCTTTCCTAAACACCTCCATGCTTCCATAGGTATGTCATCTGGACCAACGGCCTTTCCATTTTTCATCCTCTTCATAGCTGTCCTTACTTCCTCCTTGATAATCCTTTGTACTTCCTGATTCACTATCTCCACATCATCCAACCTCTTCTCTCTCTGGTTCTCTTCATTCATTAGCCTCTCAAAGTACTCTTTCCATCTGCTCAACACACTCTTCTCGCTTCTGAGTACGTTTCCCTCTTTATTTTTTATCACCCTACCCTGCTGCACATCTTTCCCAGCTTGAACCCTCAGTCTAGCCAGTCGGTACAGGTCCTTTTCTCCCTCCTTAGTGTCCAACCTCTCATACAACTCATCATAGCCTTTTCTTTAGCCTTCATCACATCTGTCTTCACCTTGCGTCTTATCTCCTTGTACTCTTGTCTACTTTCTGCATCTCTCTGACCTATCCCACTTCTTCTTTCCCATCCTCTTCCTCTGTATACTCTCCTGTATTTCCTCATTCCACCACCAGGTTTTCTTTTCCTCCTTCCTCTTTCCATATGTCACGCCAAGCACCCTTCTTGCTGTCACCCTTACTACATCTTCTGTAGTTTCCCAGCTTTCTGGTAACTTTTCATTACCACCCAGTGCCTCTCTTGCCTCCTCCATTAACTCAACCTTGCAGTCTTCCTTTTCAACTTCCTCCATTTGATCCTTGGCTCTGCCCTCACTCTCTTCCTCTTCTTGATCTCCAACGTCATCCTACAGACCACCATCCCTTGCTGCTTAACTACACTTTCCCGCTGCCACCACTTTGCAGTCTCAATCTCCTTCAGATCACCTCTTCTACATAGGAGTAATCTACCTGTGGGCATCTTCCTCCACTCTTGTATGTAACCCTATGTTCCTTCCTCTTCTTAAAATACGTATTCACTACAGCCATGTCCATCCTTTTTGCAAATCCACTATCCTCTGACCTTCTTCATTTCTCTCCTTGACACCATACCTACCCATCACCTCCTCATCTCCACTGTTGCCTTCAACAACATGCCCATTGAAATCCGCTTCAATCACCACTTTCTGTCCCATGGGTACACTGTTCATCACTTTATCCAACTCAGTCCAAAAATCTTCTTTCTCACCCATTGCACACCCAACTTGCGGTGCATATGCACTAACAACATTCATCATCATACCTCCAATTTCCAGCTTCATAATCATTACTCTGCCTGACACTCTTTTCACATCCAAAACACTCTTGACATACTGTTCCTTCAGAATAACTCCTACCCCCCATTTCTCCTCCCATCCACATCATGATAGAACAATTTGAATCCACCTCCAATCCACCTGGCCTTACTCCTTGTCCATTTAGTCTCTTGCATGCACAATATATCATCCTTCCATCTCTCCATCATATCTGCTAACTCTCTCCCCTTAACAGTCATACTGCCAACATTCAAAGTTCCTACCCTCAGTTCCACTCTCTTTACTTTCTTCCCCTCCTCCTGCCTCCAGATACGTCTCCCCCTTCTTCTTCAGCCAACAGTAGCCCAATTTCCGCCAGCACCCTGTTGGCTAACAGTACTGTGGCGGTCGTTGTTAACCCGGGGCTCGATGATCTGGTATGGAAATTTGTATTGTTGTCCGCATATTGATTTGGCAAAATTTTATACTGGATGCCCTTCCTGACGTAAGCCTCTCCATTTATCCGGGCTTGAGACTGGCACGAAGAAACACACTGGTTTATGCATCCTCTGTAGCTGGGTTAAGAGTGCCATGACATATATGTGGAGGCACTTAGCATGGCTAAATGAGAGCCTTTATCCCATGATCAAATTTCTTCATATGTGGTAAAGACCTTCATTTAGCCAGGCTAAGTGCCACCCAGTATTATGTCAAGGCACTTCTCCAATACTGTCACTTGTTGGATTTTTGGGACTTTACCATGTATGAAGATATTTGATCATCAGAGGACACCGATAATGTAAATGCAAACATGTAACCTGATATCATCAAACCCATTATATCACTTTTACGGGCATGGGGGCCAGTACCTACCCAAAAAGCATTAGGTACAAGACAAGATTATGAAACCAAAATAAGTGTTGCAATTTCCTTTTTTTTACAGAACTCTCCATCAGAGTTTTACCTGTCGATATTTGAATCCATTATGCATGAATACAAATTACAAATATCATTTGTGGCTGCACATTGAATGTTTTGTGTGTGATATTCAAGACATTTTTAGTTTTGTATTGCTGCTAAAACTAGTACCCAACACATGTGTGAGGCATCTGTTATATACTGTACATATGTTCTAATAGTTTGTCTTGGGCAGAAGGTTCAAGCTAATGTGAAAAATAATTATTTAGCATGCCTCATTTTTTATAATATATATATATTTCTGTATTTTGAGTAGCAATTTTAGTGAATTCTGTCTCTGACAAGTTTGTGTTAAACATGACATTTCTGCAGCATATCCTCACTGTGAATAACAACATGTAATAATGTCACAAATTTACTTCAGCAGCATCTACTCCTCAACGCATCTTTCTGCATCTCTATCTTATACTGATAAACATTTACAACTTATTGTCTGACATTTTTCCAGAGGGTGAAACCACACTTTTCAATATGACAAAAATGCAAATTAGCTACAGTTAATTATTAATACATGAAGGTTTTAATACCAAACTTCTTTTCAATATCTGGTCATTTAGTAAAGTAGCTTGGTAATACAGTACAGTCTTTTATCCATTATAACACAGAGTAAACTTCATTTCAACAACTTTTGTGAAGCCTGATTATAGCTCTCATGATCCATCTCCTAAACAAGTTCATTCAACCTTTTTCCTTAAATGCAGTTGTAAATGTTCTTAGCATGTCTTTTAAAATGTAATAAAATCATTTTGCTCACTAACCTATGAACTTCCAGAGGGTGAAAGCAAATATGCAATTAAGATGTAAAAAAATCATTAACTCTTTAAATAACTCATCACCAGGGCAATATTCTGCACAATACAGTGTTGACAATACCAATAATGCTTAAAAAATGTGTTTGTTCTCAAATTTCTTCACTTTCTGACCTGCACTCACCACACACTTCATTGGCCAGCAATTGAACTGTCTGCTACAAAATGATTTGAAGCATTCCTGCTTACCTCTAAAAGATAAAAGAAAGTATAATACAATATTCTACAATATAGGAATAAAAATTAGATTTGAAATGCAAAGCTCTCCTCCTTTATAACTCAGTACAGCTACAAATTGCAGCATCTTCATCTTGGTTGCATATTAGCTGTGTTTTTATCCAGGTCTAACTCTGGACAAGTTCACTATATAGATTCATTTATATACATAAAAATTTTGCATATATAGATAGCATTTCACTACATATTGCATTTTATGTATAATTTGTATGTGACAAATAAAATTAGATTTTATTTCAATTCATTCCTCTCCGCCGTTTATGTGACCTGGTTGTGTGGTTATTTGCTGCTCCCAATATTCCACCGACATGCTTTTCTAGGGGAATACATTACATTTTAGCATGCACTGCACCACACTGCACTAACCGTCTTAAACATTTTATCACTTCTCAGCATCTGTTTATTGACTCTTATCATCCATGTCACTTCTCCCCGAAACTGTCGAGTTCTCCTCACCTTCATTACAGTGTCTGCCAGTCTCATTCCTGCCTTTTTCTGTCCATGCTTTTAAGTATAGATATTCAATTTTTATTTTATTTTATTCATTTATCCGTTTTCAGATTTGCTTAAATCACCTCATCATCACTTGTTAGGAGCCTACCTTGATAACCTATGGACATACGGCCAGAAACAACATGACAAACACACACTATTTGCCTGCCAGTTTAAATCAACCAGCTAACCTAACACATATGCCTTTGGGGTGTACAGTAGGAGTTAAACCAAAGTGACTGGAGAAAGACGTGAATTGCAGTCAGAGACAAAATGTAGTGAATTCCATATGTTAAGTGCCCAGGTCAAGAGTCATACCCAAGAAGCTATATCTACGTAGGTAGGACCATGCTGCTCAATTCATTGACATTCCTTTAATAATATAAAAACTAATTTAAGAGACCTGCTGTAAAACTCCATTCTTAACACATTCTATATCATTTTTGGGAAGTATATTTCAACATAACTTATCTTTTCTGAATTATATTAATATATAGCAGCAACTGTAAGCACTCCTTGTTGGCTACTTTCTCACATCCTCTTCCGTGAGATGCTGAATCTAAAGCCCCATGAATGGAATTCTGTGATGTAGCCACCCCTGAAACTGTTATAGCACTTAAATATTACTTTCTGATTTTCAAATAATTATTTTAAAATATGGATGATCAGCTTGTATAGTTAATGCCAATCTAGTAACTTGTTCTTGTTAATGTTGCAATACATTAGCTAAAAACAAAGCGTATATGCTATAAATATATTATAAATTCCATCCAGAAGCACTTGAATCATCTTGAAGCATTTACTTTTAATTTTAAGGAGGTTAACCTGAGGTGGCACCGCATGTTAGCATCAGTTTTTTTGGTCCTGGCCAAGCGTAGCTTCTATGCTTTGTGTTGCATGTGCGATGACTCACGTATAAAATTGCACTTTGAGGCAGAAGTTTATTCTCTGCCTTATCGGTGGATTCTCCTTAACAAGAAACTGACATTAGCTTCCAGCTGGGAGGGCCATTCAGTGTCAGGCAGAATTCAAAGTTAGCAATTTTCCTAGCCAAGCAAAATGATTCCTTACTGTTTTTATGCTGGTTAAAAAAAACATGCACTTTGGGCCAAGTCTAGTTTCTGTTTTCAAATTAAAAACGATTATCCTTATGAAATGTTAGTGTACACCCATTGTGACATTAAAAATATTGACCTTTCCTTAAGGAGTTGCATGTAGACTTTAAGTCCTATTTTTATATCAGTTTGCTTCTGGTAATGTGTATAACTGCTAGGTAAAAGAACTTAAGGGGTATTTTTGTGTATATGTGCAAATTTAGCACTTACATTTTTGTTGCTTCAGCAGATCTGCTAAAATTAATAACAGATCTCCAGGTACAGAACAGCTGTATAAATTGCTGTTGACAAGCGTTTATTTTATTTTTTACTGTAACAAATCTATTACAGTATAATGAGTTTTGGAAATAGCTATTTGCCCCTGTCAGTGCTGTCACTGTGTGTTGATGTATTGCTTAGCTTGCCTTTTATGGTTGATTCCTTCTTGCTTCCAGGTGTGAGTGCTTGCCAGGCATATGCAGTTTTCCCCAGTGTGAACCAGGATCAGTCCCCCGTATCGTCTCCCGAGGTGATGGCTCACCTGGAAAATGCTGCGACTCTTTTGAGTGCGTCAATGGTAAGTCTTTTTGGTGGATATGTGCCCACTTCCATGTCTCCATTCAGAAAAAAGTTGCATTTAGTTATGTTTTTTTTTTCCATAACGGTAATTTTTTTGGACAACATAGATTTTCATTGATTAATTCTAGTATGGCAAGTGAGTACTGAGCAGTACAGAAAATTCATGTTTTATCATTAAACTAAGACATTTTCTCCATATTTAAACAGTTTGAAAATTTTCAGATTACACAGAAACTTTAAAACTTCAACCTGCGTGGCACTGATGCAGAGTATAATACTTGGCCAGTGCAGTAATGTGTAATTAATAAGCACAGTGTCATTACAAAGTAATTTAGTTCACTGAAATTCTGATTTTTTTTTTCTCTTCAAATCCATCAAGCCATTCATTTTATTAGCAGCCATAGTTTCACTCATGTTTATTTCAATTACAGATTTTCCAGCTTAACAAAGGTTAATCGGCACACACTGCAAAGTGACAATGCAACTAATCTGTCTGACATTCTTGCTTTATAAAAATTAAAGTGATCATTTTATGTGGCTTCTTTCAACTCATTCTTATGTACACATTTTTATTATAGGCTTAAAAGATTATGAGGTGGATCAATTCTGTCTCCCTCACAGACAAAAAATACAATGTCAAGTGTAAAGATTCTGCAAATTACAAAGATGATGCTCCCTCTGGCCTGTTACAAACTGTATAATGTGCAAAATGCAACCTTTGTCTGGTTCCCATTACTCATTTAATACATTAAAGTGTTGACATACTTCAGACTCATTATATGCTGGAAATATTACACTGAATAGTGCCTTACATGGAATTGAGTTTAATGATGTCAAAGTGAAAAGTCTTTAATGGTCATTAATAATGGGAAGCATCCTTGGTCTGATTAGAGACAAAAACAATACCTAGGAATTGTTTTTTTTTTTAAAAAACAGTGCAAAGAATATAAGCATGAAAAATACAGTTTAGTCTTTCCCAGAATCCAAGAAGGCACATTATCAGGAGTCAGTCATCATCAATCAGTGGTGATGGTTATGTATGCGTATCTGCAGAGTGTGTCTGTCACCATTATATTGTCTAAATACAGATGACAGTAATGGCAGTAATAGGTCTGTAAACTTATAAATGCCCATGCTTCCACAATCCAAACTGAAACTGGAAATTTTTAAGGTTTTATGTATTGTGGATTTGTTTCTCACTGATTCGATCAATAAATCAATTCAACAGTTGACTGAGCAAGCAAGCCAGTAAGACATTTTTATGCAGTATATGATTGTAAGCTGTTTACATTAAAGTACAACATAAAAAAATCCACTATCTGCATATATTAACAGATGGAGATACTAAGATCAATGTAGGCTGTTTATTAAAAAAGCATCACTGATGAAAAGTGAGAAAGTTATGTGTCACATATTAAACATTGAAATTAAGGGCTTTACACTGTTAGGTTGAATATTGGAACCAAGCGGGCTTCACTGGAAGACTTTGGGTGTTTAGAGCTTTTTTGGGAAATGCCAGTTAAGTGTTGATACAAACTGAAAAGAAAATTTGTCAATAGAAGGAGGTGAGCAGCAACATGTTAAAATCCTCATTTCTCTCTGATGCAGAATAGTGGTACCAAAGAGGGCAATATAATCTTACCATGTCTTTCACTCTAAAGAAAGTTGTTTTTAATTATTACCTTTCAATGTGTTGTCTAAGAGGCTGTGCAAAATGCTCTTAAGTGTTATTTTCAGTGACAGTTTAGAAATTCTGTCCTTTCCTTACATTATTTTGTATAACTGTTTAAAGATTTTACAAAAATGGGAAAATGAATTAAGTCATCTGTTTCCTCACAATGGATGTCCGTCCTGCATTGGTTCTAAACTAACAAAACATGGCCTGGAGAAAGACAAAAGTAAAACCAACTTCTCTCTGCAACCACTGACTGCACAGCATCCTCTCCTGCTGCTGGCAGGTCATTCTATTGAGATGTGCACAGATGTGCCAGAAAACTTGCTGGGCTGAAAAATGAATCTGGCAGATGGTGACAGTGAACACAGCTATTTATCATTGAGTCTATTTTGTGTGTGTTAGGCTGCCAACAGTCAATGAGTAGTAGATACAGTAAAGTACAAAGCAGACATTCCAAATTATTTGGGAAAAAAACATCCCCAGTAGGAGCTGCATGTTTGTGATCTTCTTTCAGTTATTGTCATAGTAGTAGTAATATTTTTAACAATATATGAGATTTAAATATTATACTGGGTGTTATTTATGTCAGTAGTTATCAAAGAGATATTGCAAACTTAATAAAAAGAAAGCTGCAGTTTGTTTTATCTATGACTGTAAAATTCAACTTTCTTTGTTATTTTTGGCTTAATCAGAGCATAATACAAGACATTATGCTTCTGTATATTAGTTTTCAATGTCAACGCTACTACAAATCAAAAACAAGTATTAAGGGAAAAAAATGGGGAACCTTGTTAGTCCTTTGAATCGTAGTTTAGTTCAGAGTGAACTACAGTCATAACATTCCTATAAATCAGGATCGGTTTCTCTTATCGGATCATAAAGTGGTGGTTACTGCTAGAACACATATGGGAGTTCAGCTGACTAGATGTTAAACATCCAGCTCTCCATACTTTGAAACAGGTTAAGTCAGAAAAATAAAACATTAGCACAATTCAGACAAAGAACAGGCCATTCAGCCCAGCATGTTCATGCATTCTATTCACCTAAATTATCCAAAATAACCTCTATAAATTCCTACCGTCAACCACACTATTTATTTATTTATTTTAGTTATCTGTGGTTCTTTGAGTAAAGAAAAACTTTCTAACATGTTTGTGAAATCTGTAGAAGTTTCCAAATGCATTCCTGTTAAAGAATTATTTTAAAGTAACATCTCTGATCCACTGTACTAATTCCTTTCTTAATTTTTAAACTTTAACCATGACACCTCTTAATATCCATTTGCTTAAACTTAAAAGGTTCAACTCCTTCATTCTCACCGCATAGTTAATACCTCTTAGTGCCAGAATCAGCCTAGTTACTCTTCTCAGATCTATCTGTGGTGCTGCTATGTCTTTTTTATAATAAACTAGTTTAAGTAGCATTTTAAGTTTGCTGAGCTGATACATAAATGTTTGCTTTATTAGAATAAATTAAGCCTTTGCCTAATGGATCCCATATCCTGATGTCATATTTCAGCGAGTGTTCCTCCTTGGTTTTGGTTCAAAGTTTTATTTTTATGTCTTCTTTGTGTTTTGTTTATGTTAATATTGTGAATTATGTTAGAAATGTGTTATTTCTTGTGTGCTTTATTACTTTGTGGCATAGGTTCTTAAACTATGGGGTGGCATGTTCTTTGAATTTAGTATGATTCACATTTGTGCTCAATAGGAAAAGGTCTTGTACGGTTTGTAGTTTGCTATGGGCCACTATGCTCATCTTAAGCAAATGAACTTGCTTTGTAATGACACGTGGCAGCAATTGTCCAAGGAAGGAACAGCACCTGCAATGACAAAAATGCAAGGGGGGACTGTCAGGGCCAAATCTCCACTGGGGGACCAAAGAAGGAAAAATTGGGTCACAAGAAGAAAAGTGTAAGAAATGCTGGTTTGGGGTATTTTTGGTTTGTTTGTGTAAGCTACCTTTCTCATGTGCCTTGTGTTTTGTGGGTGGCTCCACAAAAGGTGGGACCACCTTCCCATCACTGCCAAGTACTGCACCCAATTCTATAAAAGTGAGGGATTTCCACAGTTCCTGCAAGTTCATTTGAAAGCACTAGGGAGTGATGATTTACTTTGATTTTCTATGTTTGTGATTTTGGCTTTTTGTATTGAGACTTTGGTTGCATTGGATTGCCTTATTGTTGTGGGTAAGTCCTATTGCCTTTGTGCTCCATGGAGCTTTATTGGTATCGGAGAGCATTTTTGTTAAGAATAAATCTTTAATCCTACAAAGATTTAATGTAGCTCTTTTAGTATCTAGCTGAGTGTTTGATGGGATTTCCCTCTCTAGTGAGCATTTGTGGAAGTGCTTTTGGGACTTGGGTGCCTTGGGGCTCCCAGTTATAATACCTGGCATCAAATCACACAACTGGTGAATGTTTATGTTGAGCTTTGGCATACTTCCAGATTCCACTTTTCGTCCCACACTTCAAATTATGCATGTTAGGTTGATTGGCCGCATGTAACAGTGAGTGTGTTTGTCCATATTTGGATCCTCCTGCCTTTTGATTCAGCCACCTATGGCCTTTGAAATTTGGATTGTGAGTTTGGAATAGTCTATTGTAAAATGAATAATTCTCACTGCAAAATGCATAAACCTAATCCTAATTCATAATCATATACATAGTCTTTTCTTTCCACTCTCTCTGATTCTTCCCCATTATTTTCCATATAAAAATATGGGTTTCATTAAAAAAAATGGCAGTGGTACAATTGCTTATAAGTTGTAGATGCTGCTGGTTTTTGGAAAATCAGCTCATACATTTGAACGTGTCATTTACAGTGGTGCTTAATCACCTCATCTAAATAAGGCGGCACAGTTAGTAACTTATTTTCCTGCTTGTATGGGTTTTGATGAAAAGTTTTAACACTTCTCAAAAACATGCATGTTTGGTTTAATTGTCAACTTCATATTGGCTTACGCTGCGGTGGGTTGGCATCCTGCCCGGGATTGGTTTCTGCCTTGTGCCCAGTGTTGGCTGGGATTGGCTCTAGCAGACCCCTGTGACCCTGTGTTCGCATTCAGCGGGCTGGAAAATGGATGAATGGATATTGGCTTAGAGAGAGTGTGCACATACTGTAAGCTTTTCTGTATCTTGTGATGGACTCATATCCCATCAGGAGGTTTATTCATAATTTGTACACAGTTCTACCAGAACAGACATTACTTTCCCATAACGTTGCTAAGGTAAAAGGGGGGTTCAGGGTATGGTTGGTGGGATCAAAAGCTTTTTCATGATTTTCCCCCTCATTTAATTTGAAATTTGTCATGAATCCATTGTGAACTAGCTATAGTACCTGGCTTTGCCTAAGTATATGTGTAAGGGTTAAGGTAAGAAAGGAAAGGTTTATGCGTTTTTTTTTTTTTAAATGCAGTCATTACTGGCTGAAATGTAAGTGTTCCCATCTGTCATCTACACCGTCTCTTTAGTAACTATCCATTTTTCTACTCTCATGAGTCGAGAATTTGTTCTTTTTGTGTATGAGTTGGAACCATGAATTCTACTTCTTTGTATTATTCGGTTTACTGTGGTTTCATCAATAGATGTATAATTCCACCTTAATAAACTGGCTGGCTTGATGAATAATTTATGTGCCATGTAGGCTGGGCAAAACTGTTAGTGTTTTCCCTCCATTAAACCCCTAATCATGTTGAAAACTTTATAGCTCTATAAATTGTATATGTTCACGAACACCCACTTACTTGTTTTGGAGTAATGAATGCTTTTTATTATGTTATCTCTTCAATCATGACTCCCCAAAGAAATTCTTAAAACTCCATGAAACCTATATTTTAAATTGCCTGAACAATTATATAAATAACAAATGTTTTTGAAAGTAAACATAGCTGTATTTGAATAATGCACAATTTTTGTGTTGGTCCCCCATCAAAAGTCCTGCCCAACCCCATTTCATTTCCATTAGCTCACCAACGTTCACTTAAGTAGGTTCAGACCTAAACAATATTCCAAATTCATTACTATTGGCTGAACATGTTGCCATGATGAATAACATGGTTTGACTTTACTAGTACAACAAACATATTTTTCAATGTGACCTTTGAAGGTTGTATCAACAGTATAATGTGTACAAGATTTCATGCCGTTTCGCAATAATTCATAAGTTTTGAGTTACACCCCCATTACTTCCCATGATGAAATTTTTGAAACACCACATGAAGTATATTTTAAGTTCGACCAATGGCAACTTAAAAGCAAAATTCTGCGTAAATTACATTTTGTGTCATCGACAAACAAACAGACTAGATGCGATTTGAGGGTTGAAATGAAGTCCTTAGTATGCAAAACAGCAAACAAATCTGAAAAATTCAAAAGACAGACAGATGGTATTAAAATTTTATTTATATAGGTTGGAAACTGAAAAATAATCGCGAGCAAACACAACAGGTAATTTTCAATTGTAATTGCATATAGTCAATTTTGACTTAAACATGTATACTTTATTTATACATGTGCAACAAATAAATGTCTACTTGCTTGAATCACACTTTAATTGCTTTTTCAATGAACTCACCTTGTTCCACTTTTTAAATTGCCTCTAAATTATATAAGCAGTTAAAGTGGCATCATTATTCAAAAAGTCAAATATTTTTTAAACATCTAAATCTATACGGCTAAAATTCTTTTTTAATGTAACCGTGAAGCTACAGTAATCTGTGTGTGCAATATCTACATTACTCAGTTTGTTTCTTAGTTTCATACTACCATTCCATTGAGTCCCAGAGCCTGTTCTTCCATCAGCGACCATAAGGCAGGCATCATTAGACAGGTGTCATAGAAACCATAGATTGACTAGCACCCTGGACGTGATGGAAAAGTTCCTTACCTGGTCAGGAAGCAATGATAAAATAAGGACGTAGATGGGTTGGTTACTGGTACCTTTTCAAGTGGGGAGGCCATTATGAGGTAAGAACAGAGGATGACTACCTCTCGAGTCTTTGTGTTCCCTCAGTCCACCAGGTGGTAGTATCCCTCTCGAATGGCTCCTGTTTGGACACCTGCAGGTCTGCATGAGAGTTGTAGTTTTTTCTGGGCAGCCCTGTTGAAGTTCTTGGGTGCCATTGGTGGGGGGGGGGGGGGGGGGGGGGGGGGGGCTGCTGGAAGCAGGCACCCCTTTTCCACTGGACCTGGAGGTGCTGCCAGGTGGCAGTCCCGTTGCACTGGAAGTACTCCAGGGTTCATGTTGAAAAGCGGCCGCTCTGCTACATCCAGCATTCATAGTCAGGAGGAGAATGAGGGTGGAAAAGGAAAGGAAAGAAACAAGAAACGGAATAGTGACTGATATGTTAGGTGATAAAAACCTGTAAAGGCTATTTTGTCTGAATAAATAATTTTGTTTGATTAAAAATGTCTTTCCTTGAACCTGTAACTTTATGGTTTGCTCTGGTGTTTGGGGTTCAAGTATGTCCCCTATGTGTCACACAGGATTTCAGTCCATTGTGGAGAATACATACACATACACACACTCTGTGTTATTTTATTTACAAAACTTATATCAGAGGTTTCTGTTACTGACATGGCTTTCATGTTCCTCAGCATCTTGATCCCTCACTTTGAAATGCTGTATTTTCATTCTTTTTGACCACCATTCTCCTATGTTTCAGACACAACACTGCTAAATTAACATGTAATATTATAGGTTGTAGCAGTAGATGCTCGTGTCCACCTCTGGAACCCTCAGGTACCACTCTTCAGACCAGGTGAAAGTATAATAATATTTTATTATAATACTATACTGTGCACAAAGCACCCTCCACTCCACACTCATTAACCAATACACAATTCTCTATAATAACTCTCCTCCTCGCCCAGACACGTTGCCACCCTACCTCCCAGCTCAGCTCAATGTTCTGGGCTTCCCAGAGTCCTTTTATATCCCCTGACCCGGAAGTGGCTCCAAGCCAAACCCACAAGTCCGTTTTCCTTCCGGGTCAGGGCAAAGTCCTTTTCTTCATCCCGGGAGCACATCGCTTCTTCCAGTCACGTGACTGGGATGCACTCCCGGGTTATAGGGCATGCCAAAGCCCACTAGTCCCCCTACAGCGACACCTGGCGGCCCCCAAGGTATCCAGCAGGGCTGTGTCAAAACACTACAAAGTCCATGAGGCCCTGCTGGAACTCGGGGCACAAATATGCTGTCCGGAGGGCTCCTCCTAGCGGCCTGGGGGTGATGACCAGAGTCCATAGCCGGTCGTCTGTCACAGTCCCTCCCCCTTAGCGACGACCCGTGGGGCGGAGCGTTGATTCCCGCGAGGGACGTCTTCCTCCAGGAGAATGCTTTATCCGGACCGTGGTTCTGTTGTCGAGACCCCCTAGCGAACCTTGGGGGAACGGTGTATCTGGTATCCCACCACTCCCCTGTCCTCCGGGGACAACTCCTTCACACATGGCCCGGTTGCCGGCAGTTGTAGCACCGCCGACGTCCTCCTGGTGGCCTCTCTTCCCGAGACCTGAAGCACCTCGGGAATTCTGTCAGCTCCACCCTATCCTCCGCCAAGGAGGGTTTAACGGCCGCTTTGTTGCTCTCAGCCCTTTTCTTTTCCCTGTTAGGAGACCCGCATTTCTGTGTGGGTATCTCCTGCTTTCTCTGGGGCTTGTGCACAACGTGAGGCTCTCTATGGGAAAGAGAGAGGCTCTTTGCTGTTTGCACGCCCGTTGTCCTATGTAAACTCGGAGGCGGCGTCATTAGCACCGTATCGCTCCGGGTAACAGCACTATTCAGCTGTCCCGGGACGATCGGTGCTTTCCCCGCCCCTTCATTAACCAACGGCAACCCCCTTATCACGCGGGTCGGGCTTTTAACGTCCGCCTTAGTCCCGAGCAGCGTCTGATACCGCTGCTCCGGTTCTAACGGACAATTACCCGACCACTCCGTCATGGTGCCACATTCCCTTGTCAGGTTCACAGTGCTTTGGCAACCGCTACTTATTAAACGCGGTGCCGATTCACACTGCGTCCCCTTATGATATACGGTACAGAGAGCACCTACCTGCACCGCCGCATTAATCGAGGCCGGGGCTTCACGGCCTAACCGCAGAAGGTACGTCATCAGTCCCTTCAACGGCGCTTCGGCTGCAGCTCCCAGCTCCTCCACACGCTCCTTCACCTCCTGTAGTCCCTGGAAGAAAGCGTAAAGGGGCGCGAGACATTTCTCGAGCTCCTGCAAGTTTGTAAAGTTATTTGTTTCGGCCGGCAGTAAGGCCACTTCCTTGTTTTGGTCATCTGCCGACCGGGAACCAATGAGCACGTCCACTCCTGGCACGTGCTCTGCTGATGAGCGCAAGGGCTCCTGGGATTTGGAGTCTTTAGAGGGACGGGTAGCCTCCTGCGGCTGGCTGCGGTCTGCCTTTTTAATTTTGCCGGCAGACACTACAGTCACGTCCCGTCCCTCTTTATTAATTAATGGCGCTGCTTCGCTCGCCGCCCCCTTCCCCTTCTGGGAGCTCAGACGCGTCGGGGAAGACGTGTCCTCACCTAAGGAACCGAGGAGGACTTTCCCATCCCGGCATCCATCGCGCGAGGTCACGTGGTCGTTCTCCGCCAATGGACTCCCTTTCTGCGGAGGCCTAGACTGGCTTGTTTTCTTTTCTTCGCGGCCATCTTGTCTAGGTGTGAGGCGGGCGCGTTCTTTGTCCGCTTCGTGCAGACAGGCCCCTGCAAAACAGGAAACAAATACTCCTGCCGACTACGCCAAGTGTAGCGGTAGATGCTCGTGTCCACCTCTCGAACCCTCAGGTACCACTCTGATGACCAGGTGAATGTATAATAATAATAACTTTTTATTTTGTTATTATAATGTAGTGCACCAAGCACTCTCCTCCACACACTCATTAACACAATACTCTCTCTATAATACTCCTCCTCTCCCAGACACGTCGCCACCCTACCTCCCACCTCAGTTCCCTATGCTTGCCTGCTGTAGAGGACGGCTCTCAGCTGCAGCGCTCTTGGTCGCGGGTGGAGTATTCACCTCCGCGGTTACTAGAGGGACCTTCTTAGGGTTCTCTGCCACAACCAATTTAATTTGAATTGCAGATCCTCTGCCTCCAGACGGCCAGAGTATCCTGCCGACTACGCCAGTGTAGCAGTAGATGCTCGTGTCCACCTCTGGAACCCTCAGGTACCACTCTTCAGACCAGGTGAAAGTATAATAATATTTTATTATAATACTATACTGTGCACAAAGCACCCTCCACTCCACACTCATTAACCAATACACAATTCTCTATAATAACTCTCCTCCTCGCCCAGACACGTCACCACCCTACCTCCCAGCTCAGCTCAATGTTCTGGGCTTCCCAGAGTCCTTTTATATCCCCTGACCCGGAAGTGGCTCCAAGCCAAACCCACAAGTCCGTTTTCCTTCCGGGTCAGGGCAAAGTCCTTTTCTTCATCCCGGGAGCACATCGCTTCTTCCAGTCACGTGACTGGGATGCACTCCCGGGTTATAAGGCATGCCAAAGCCCACTAGTCCCCCTACAGCGACACCTGGCGGCCCCCCAAGGTATCCAGCAGGGCTGTGTCAAAACACTACAAAGTCCATGAGGCCCTGCTGGAACTCGGGGCACAAATATGCTGTCCGGAGGGCTCCTCCTAGCGGCCTGGGGGTGATGACCAGAGTCCATAGCCGATCGTCTGTCACAAGGTGCACTTAAGTTATTGTTTTATAGTAAATTTTCATGTGCTTAAAATGAGTTTGCTGCTACAGTGTATTATTCCCCCACTGTATCTAGTCTCTTTTATAGACTATTAGTGATGAATCTATCCTTATAACACTTTCTCTCTCTACACTTAAAAAATGCTACTCCTCTGTGATTTTTCTGCCTCCCACACTTATAAAGTGGTATCTGTTATAGTAACAGTTCAATTATTTCACTTAAACTCCCTCATTCCACAATGCAACATGATAAAATGTCTAAAAATAAGCCTTCTAATAAAAATGGTTAAATTGCTGCATCCTTAGATAGGAACCTCTATTTGGTACATTTTCAGTGTCATTTTGCAAGTTACTTTCAATGTAATATTTCTATAGAGCTCACTTCTCTTTAGGCAATTCAGATTTTAACTTGCCTGTCAGCTTTTCACTAAATGCTCGTTTGACTTGGATCAGTGGTCATAGCAAAAGAACTTTGGGCAGTATACCTATACTTGAGGAGAAACCAACTTGTATTGCCAGCTAATAGGATATTACAGCACCTCAGGGAAAAATTAGACCTGCTGTTCTTAACTGTTGACCCAAGCACTCTTCACATTTTTGCTGTAATCCTTCAGTAGTATATCTGCAGACTTTATTTACAATGAAAATTTGCCTGTTCTAAATAAATCAGTTGGCTTACTGAGCACATGCTGCAAGTTTTATTTATACATGGAAAGCTGAATCTGTTTTAGAATATGTAAATCATCCAAGAAAAAACTAATGAGAATAGATATATATGAGCAAAATGTATCACTTTATTCAAAGAAGGCTTGTTGTTTATACATTTTTGGATTGCACAGTTATATCCTTTTAAAATAAAATGTCTAGATGGAATGCAAAGTATTAAAGAATACGTTGTCTAGAATCTAATAAGCTATTTCAAGCACAGATTTAAAATAAAAAAAAAAAACATTTTTTAGAGAATGCTTAATAATAATGTTATCCATCTGCTGTAACACATGGTAAAATAAATAGTTTGACCACAAGGGGGCGCTGTGCCAGCTTCTCAATCCCCTAAAAAACATGTAGCAGACTAAAACCCAGCTAAGATTCACACTGTCAATATGACTGTGATTTATTTTTTTTTTAGGTGGGGATCCCAAGAATGCACCCAGCCTTGACCCGACTCACATACACTCCCTCATAGAGACAAAAAAAAACAAAAAAACAACCGATAATAAAACAAAAATTAAAGAATATATTAAACAATAATAAATGAAACATAGGCAAACTACAATGATCCCACCCCAGTTCCCCTTACAGGGAAAAGGATCAGGAACGCTCCTTTCTTCGCAAGATGACAATAAATCCTCAAACATTCCTCATTCAGCAGGAAGACACCAGACAGTCCAAACTCCCAAAACAGGAGATGATCATGGACAAAACAAGAATGCACATGTAGCAAAATGGGAAGGCAAACAGACAGGCAACTCCAGACACAAAACACAAAAGACTTTTTTACTTGGCAGAACTGGCCTCCTTTTAAATGTCGTGGCAGCCTACTTGTGCCCAGCAGCCCCTCTACCCTCAACAGACAACCAATCACAGCCACTGCAGGGACTGCTGGGAGTTGAAGTTTCATTCCCCAGTAGCACCGCTACAAACAGATATACTTGTTAATTTTTGATTGGTAGCATTTCTGTCCCTACAGTAGACTCTAAGTAAGTGGACCCCCCACTTACAAAACAAAATGAACACTTGAAAAATTAAGTAAATACCCTATAGACTTCCAGTTCTTCCAAAGAAGAGTTCTTTAAAATTCTTAAATAAATAACTTTCCAGTCTGGGGTAGTTTCTAGTGTACTTTTCTCCCTTGCTGCATATAAAGATAAATGTACCTTCCTCATTTTTGTTTTCTGACCTTCTTGAGCTTTGTTCAGTGGACCTTCAAGTGCATGTCTGATCTGATGAATTTCCAAAGACAAAGCGGAACAAGCACAGAGGATATGATAAAGTCCGTTTTAGATAGATGTTCCCACAGGTTTATATTTAAATTCATTAATATTTGGATAAAGCAGGTCCAGCTTGTAGTGTCAACAAATAGAACATGCCTAATGGACACTTGATTCCAATGGACACTAATGGACACTTGTTTGAAGTCATTAAGATATTGGTAACGAGTACATCTTTTCTGTTGCTGCATCAGCCAGGATGATGTAACTTACTTTCCTTGGCAGTGAGTGATATGGACAAATTCAGTCCTCATTTCAATGTCTTCATCACATATTTTAGTTTTAATTGTTCTGTGTTCTTTTATTCTATAAATAACTTTTATTTACATTTACTTTACTGTTATGTTTTGGAAATCCATGTTTTCTAGTGGGTGGCACCATTTTCTAGGTTCTGTTACTTTAACGCAAAAATTGCCTGCAAGGAAATGTTCCTGGAAGGTGCACTGTATGAAATCAATGGCATGACTGTATTTATACTAGTGTTGTGCTTCTATACATTTTTCGTGACTTCAGATGCTTTCTCAAACCTTTCTGTGCTTGTGCTTTGTTTAAGACACTGATTTGCAAGGATCTCAGTCTGGTTTCCAACTTTTACTTTTGTTTAGCGATTTGGCTTTGACTGATGTTAGCTTTGACTTCCTAGTTACAGTTAATGACTTCATCTTTAATCTGATCCACCACCCCACCCCGTCTTTCCTCTGCTCTATTCCTTGGAGTAGTACATGTATACGCTGAAACAGTTGATGGGGTGTAAGGACGTGGTGAGAACCAAGCCAAGTTAAAAAAACTGACTTTCAGTGTAGGTTTGTGGTAAAAAAGTAGAAAGGTGAAAGAAAGAGAAAGAAAAAGAAGAAGTAGACTGCAAAGAGATACAGTTTATTATCTGTGTGTTACCACCAGGGACAGAGATAGATTATTTTGTGCCCTAAGTCAAGCTTATTTGTGCGCCAACCGACTGTTCGATCACTAACCTGTGTGGCTGGGTTTTCTCCCCCTAGGTGAATGTCTAATTCGCCTTAATGGTGGTGCCGGCCCTGGTTACTAGGAAAAGTGTGCATTTAGAATTCAGAATGAATAAGATGGTTGCCTCCTGCTTCCCTTGCTAAAAACATTTGAAAACTCTTTTCACGATGTGCCATCTACAGTTATTTGTTTTTATGAATGACAACTAACATGAAAAGTACAATAACAAGCCAAATTCAATTCAGTTCCATAGTGATTGAGCTTCTTTTGATATCAAGATTACTGACTGGCAAAAGTTTATTTAAGAAAAGGTAATGCTGTATCTGAAAGGACCGCTCCTCCAACAGTGTACAGTAATTCAAGAAGGCAGATATAACAGAGACTTGACATTTACCTTTAACACTCAAGATACTGATAGGTTAGCCTAAGGCAGCTGCATGGTTTTCAAAAAAATAATCTAGACTCACTGATTATGAGTGTTGACTCTTGCTTGGATTTTTATGTACAGTAATTTACAATCTCTAGGAAAAGCTATGATATGATCAATACTGTACAGGAAAGGACAATGGGAAATCACTATATTTCTGCAGCCAAACAAATAAAGAAAGGAAAGAGCTCAAAACAACAGCAACAAAAAAAAAAACTTCATGAAACAAGGAAAGTTGAATATAGCTGGCTAAAGTGCCATTCTTAATTAGCAAAGCATTTCTGCTGAGCAACAATATAACAGATACTTTGTGTGTGCTGTGATAGCTTTTTCTAACCCAACAAAAGACAGTATTTGTTGAAAGGGAGAACTGGAGAACTTGCCAATTGACTCACTGCATTCAACAGTCGATCATCCTGGTATTGCACTTTCCTATTTGAAGACGGGTTCACCACAATATTAAACTGCAAAAGTTCACAGAGTGATGTGATTTGCAATGAGCAGAGCCAAGGTCTATTTTCTCTTTGCCATGAACAGTATGATAGACAGACTATTGTATTCACGATTTTCCTCTACTCCCATCACAAGAACATAAACAATTATTCCATATGTAAGCAAAGAGTGAGTTATTTGTATGATTTATGACTGTTAGGTTCACTTTAATGTAATTTTTAGAAAGCTTTGAAGTTTAACATTGGTGGTACCATTAATATTTTTATGAATTGGAAAAAATCTAACTTTATGTTTTTGCTTCATTACAATCACAACAAATATTACCTGTTCAATAATGTTGTGTGCTATACATTGTTCTGTTAAGTCACCTTCTTTGTAAAAACCTTGTAATTAGTTATGGTATTACAGATTGATTTCTTCTATGAATTTATCAGTATAATACTCAAATTTCCTAAAATTTTCATCTTCCACTTTAAAGTAAGGTTTTGAGTATAAAACAACCAGAAATGTATACTGTTTCAGTGAAATACTAGCAAAATACCTGCGCTTCGCAGCGGCGAAGTACTGCTATAAAATTTTAAATAATAAACTGAGGGAAAATGTACCAATAATTATTTGTTAAGGATCTCTTTGTATACCATGTTGTCAGTTCGCCCCTACAGTTGTAATATGACCAAGCTGTGCACTGAGCTTACTCTTGAGCATGCAACGTATAGTTGGCCATGTGAAAAGCAATCTTGCCTCAAATCAATGCCAACCTTTTGTAGGATCTGTCCCTGAGACTTATTAATTGTCATTGCAAAGCAGAGCCTTACTGGAAATTGTAGGCGTTTGAATTGAAATGGGAGATCAGAGTGTATAATGGAGATGCGAGGAATAAAAACTCTCTCCCCTGAGCCACCGCCAGTAAAAATAGTTGCCTCAATTAGGTTCTTTTGCAAGCATGTGACCTGAAGTCTCGTGCCATTACAAAGTTTCGGTGGCTGTAAGTTTCTCAGTAACATTATTGGTGCCCCAACCTTCAAAATTAGATTATGCTCAGGTGTGCCTGGAGGATTCAGAGTGTGGACCGAGCTGCAGGCTATGGGCGTATATATGTACGTAAGTAGCATTCAGTTAGCGTTGGGAACCCGCGTACCAAATTTCTTGAAGATGGGCCCATTAAGTAACAAAGACCGTTGGAAAGTTCAATATGGCGGCCAACAGTGGTGTCATACCACCGAAATAAGTACATACATCGGTTTCGGTTAGCGCAGGGAAGCCGCCTACCAAATTTCGTGAAGATGGGGCCATAAATAAGAAAGTTTAATATGGCGAACGTTGTCGACTGTTATGACCGTTACATGTAGAATTTCGAAATGAAACCTGCTTAACTTTTGTAAGTAAGCTGTAAGGAATGAGCCTGCCAAATTTCAGCCTTCTACCTACACGGGAAGTTGGAGAGTTAGTGATGAGTGAGGGTTTTGCCTTTTATTAGTATAGATGTATATGTGTATGTATATATGTGTGTGTGTGTGTGTGTGTGTGTGTGTGTATATATATATTATATATATATATATATATATGTGGTTTTGGCAGCCAAGCGCTTTTTTTCCAACCTAGAAGACCTCTCTTGAGATCCAATTAACCGCCTCGTTGATTGCATGTCTTCCAAGGTAGTTTCAATACCCATTTCCTGCACCGAGTCATCTCCCCTTTTATGAGTGACTGTGTTAGTGGCCGTACTTCGTACAGGTCTTTGAATGCACTGAATACTTGTAACTGGTGTCGCCCGTCGGCTACTTTCAAGGGAAAGGAAGCAATTGTCGAGTAACAAAAATTATTTGTAAGTAATTTCACATTGAAGAAATAGTAAAAACTTGATCACTTGGGTCAATACCTAAAGGAATACACACAGCAAATGCAATTGAGAATACAGCAGAATCTGTATGATTTAATTGTTGCTGTGCATCTTCATAAACTATGGGAGGTTTGTAAGGAAACAAAGCATGAAGAAAACGAAGCTGCTCTTCGGTGAGGTTGAATTTTTTATCAGCGTTTAAACCGTCATAGACATGAATTACAGCACCATCATAATAGGTACACACCCAGTGAGTCACTCGTTCAGTAGCTGCAGAAGGTAATATTTGAATATGTTTTGCATTTTGTGGAATGGGCATTATAGGTATGTCAGGAGTCCACATTAGCAAAACCTCTTGAGGTTGGAAAATTTTATGCGCAGCTAAAATTTCGTTGAATTTGCTCATGTGATCTGTTGATAAATAATCATTATTTACCAACTCATTCATTGCAAAATCTGACAGTGGTAAGATCACTCCTTCCATAACACTAAACACAAACACTAAGTAGACACTAACACTAAAAAACAGCAACACCGCCGGGAAGAACACTAAATGACATAAAGTAAAAGTCTACTAAACTTCTTTATTATAACTGCTTTATTATAGCACGCTTGTTGTTGCCACTCCTCCCTGTTAACAACACTTTTTGCAAAATTCGCCTTAATTCTGCACTTTCTTACGCTTGTTTTATTTCGTTTATTGTACGTATAGTTCGTGGATACAGCTGACTAGAATTGCATGGATTTGGCTTAATATTTACAGATTTTATGGACTCCACTTTACTGGGAACAGCTGAGTCTGTGGATCACGGGACGAGACCTACGAACATTTCTTTGTACCTGGCCATCTAGCACCTCGGGATGATCTGTCTCCGTGATTATATTCGCTATGCTGATCTGCTCCTGTTTCATCTTACAGTACTCTACGACCGGGAACTGATCTGATGTTCATACTAACCTGGCTTATGGCTTATGGCGCTGGGGCGATCACGCCTGAAATTACCAAGCGTTACTGTTTATGGCTGTGTATTGGAACATCCAAATCCTGCTTCCTCCTCCTGCTGTGCTTTCTGCTGCTTGCTATCGCCGCTCACCTATGCTACCACAACCACCTGTCCTACCGGCTCTGTTGTGCTGTGCTGCTTCTACACTGCTATCAGCTAAGTATCACTCACTATTTTAGCGCTTTGAGTACTGAGAAAAGCGCTATATAAATGAATTAATTATTATTATTTATTATTAAACACTAAAGTACAAAAACGAAGTAGAAAGTAACACTAAACCACAACACCGCTGGGAAACACTGGCACACCGCGTCTACTAAACACTAAGAAACACTAAGTAGAAACACTAAAGGAAAAAATACTATTCAGTAAGTACCGCGTCTACTCAACAGTAAATTAGTAAAGGAGAAAGGACTAAACACTAAGGGAAAAGAACGGCAAGACCGCGCCAGCTGCGGAGCTCAGCTCGGAGCACAATAAAGTGAATGGGAGGGGAGATGATGACATGACTCCAACACCCGCCTTAGCTCTCCGTCCCTCCACAAACACAGTCTCTCGGATCCCAACTGTCCTTTATATATATATAGACAAAATACCCGCGCTTCGCAGCGGCGAAGTACTGCTTTAAAATTTTAAATAATTAACTGAGGGAAAATATACCAATAATTATTTGTTAAGGATCTCTTTGTATACCATGCTGTCAGTTCGCCCCTCCGGTTGTAATATGACCAAGCTGTGCGCTGAGCTTACTCTTGAGCATGCAACGTATAGTTGGCTATGTGAAAAGCAAATCAAGAACGACAAGATTGCATCAGCTGCGGAGCTCAGCTCGGAGCGAAATGAAGTGAATGAAATGAGGTGAATGGGAGGGGAGATGATCACGTGACTCCCCCACCCCTCTTAACTCTCCATCCCTCCACAAACACACAAAGACAGTCTCTCGGATCCCAACTCTCCTTTATATATATATATATATATAGATGTGAAAGGGCCACCAGTTTTTACACTAGTGATCTTCTGACTCTCAATTTAAATTATGCTTGAAAACTCCAAAACACTTCTGCTCTTTTATTATGTCAATAAACAGGTTAAAAATACAATATTAATGTTTATAGTATATTCTTATAACAACATAAAAAACAACAACAACATAAAAAAGCAAATGAGTTTTTGAGAAGTGAAAAAGGCTGTTCTGTGCAAAAAGTCTGTCAACTTTTCCTTTGTTGCTTACCTTTTTTCATTTGTCTGAGACAGGTAATATTTTAAGTTCTATTGTACTCACACATTATTTTTATATTTTCAATGTACCTCATCTGTTCAAAGCTGAGCTGCTTGCAGACCTTCTAGTGATTCTTTTTAAATGTATTTATTGTCATTTTTACTTTAGCACAGGTGTTTCCATATCTCAGATATATTGGTTTTGACGAGCCCGTGTGACTACAAAAGTTGTCTTATGATAAGTTAATGAAGATTTTAATCAAGATAAGATTTTGTAAGGAATTTGTATTTCTAAAAAGCTTTCTTGACAATTTTCTATTTTGCCCACATTTTAATTTAATGTTGATGAAGGCACAGATAAGTTCTCTTGTTTGGAAAATTCTGTATGGGACTGAAAATAACCTGGTTTTGTGATTTGTTTTTCTGATCTATATAATTAAAACAGAATTATATATGGGGAGAAGAAAATTTAATGAGTAAGGACCAAAATACATCACCAGGCACAAGACAGAGAATGAAATATATCAAAATATTATTTAGAATTAAAAAAAGTCCTCAGAGAGAAAATGGTGAAGGTCATGTTAGTGCTAAGAAACGAATCCAATTTGTTGCATCTCAAACCAGGTCCCTTATCAGCTCACAATAACAAAATTCCAAAAATGATGCATTTTGTGAGTTGACATTTGAAGAGCTACTTGTATGTCTCCTAGCTGCTCTAGAGATGAAAAAAACTGATCAATGAGCATACGCAATTTTAAAGCATGATGAATTGAATTGCTTTCAGCTAAACTTGACACACAAAAGCCGATACTGTGTTTCTTCACAAAATCACAAAATCTCCCAATCATAGGTAAGCTGCTATTGACTAAATTTTTAAACAGGTGATTACATTTTTGGCATGTTCATACATTATGCAGAAAACTATAGAAAACTGCCAATACAATCAAGCCAATGAGTTTAAAATAAAAACTCATATTTGATGGCTTTGCATATGGTGAATAAAATCACTTTTGCAATGTTTAAGAATTACATTAAAATAAGTGTAAGATAAAATAAGGTGACCTGAATTTTTTGGGCCAGTCCGGGGACTTGGCAGGGGGGGTGGTGGTGGTATGGCTAGAATCTACAGATCACGAGTAGGGACTCTAAACACTACAGAGTACAAAGTGAAAGCTTATCACGTGATTTCTCGCCAAAGTTGCTGGATGCGGTAAAGCATAACCTCCGTCAAAACACCGCGCACGCATGCCGAGTTCAAATTATCGTGGTGATGTGATACATTCAAAAAAGTGAACCAGCTGAAACCGGGGACGAAATCTAAACCGGGGACAAAACGGGGACATGTTTCTGAGTGGGGACAGTTGTCCGAAAAAGGGGACTGTCCCCGGAAAACGGGGACGGATGGTCACCTTAGATAAAAGTAATTAGACCATTACAAAAAAAACAATAGTGTCTGGTCATGTGACGTCTTGACCCAGATAAAAAGAGCCAAGGATGAAGTAAAATCACCTTACTTCAGCTTTGACGGGAAAGCAAACTCTGCCCCGGATTGCATGAAGATGTACTACACTAATAGGGTCCCTACCCATGGCAAATGACTGACTTGCAGCTAAAAGACTTGTAATTATCCAGGACTTCTTTATTTGAGCAACTTTTTGCAGTCACTATATAAATATATATATATATATATATATATATATATATATATATATATATATATATATATATATAAACGTGTACCCGTGGAAGTGTTTGTGTCCGTCCGGCCCGGAAATGAAAGGTGGAGTTGGGGTAATGGTTCCACTTCCGAGGAAACAGAAAACTCTCTTAACCGCTAATAACACAAGCGGGGCCAGCACGTCAGCAAATCGAAACCTCATAAGAAACACAAAGTCGCTTAGCCGCTAACATCGGAAAAACGGTATCCCTTTTACTTTTCCTGCTGCTGCTAATGCAAAAAAGATGCGAGCACGTCGGCAAGAAGAGAGAGACGCACAGAGTAGTTCCTTTCAATTACCTGACATCTGTACATTTCAGTATTTTTTCTGACGATTTTGATAGTTTGTAGGACCCTGGGCTTTCTACAGCATGGGCTTACACAGCTAGTACATATATATAGTTGGTACCCCTCCACGAAAAAAAGAACTCACAGTCTTCTTTGAAATAACTTGAAACTGACAAAAGTAATTGCCACCCTTTTTTCTTTATTCCATACTTAACAAAAATACTGACTTTGTTTTAGGGTTTCAACAGAATATTTAAAATAATAACAAATAAAAATGGCATGGACAAAAATGATGGGATCCTGAACCTAATATCTTGTTGCACAACCTTTAGAGGTAATCACTGCAAACAAGCGATTCCTGTATCTGTCATAGATATTTCTGTATCTGTCTAAAGGTAGTTTGGCCCACTCTTCCTGTACAAACTGCTGCAGATACCTCAGGTTTGCAGGGTGCCTTTGCCAGACTGCATGTCTCAGTTCTTTTCATGGATTTTCAATAGGATTCAATTCAGGGCTCATAGAAGGCCACTTCAGAATAGTCCAAAGTTTTCTTCTTAGCCGTTCTTGGGTGCTTTTAGCTGTATGTTTTGAGTCATTATTCTGTTGGAGCATCCATGACCTGTGGTACTGAGACAGAGCTTTGTGACACTGGCCAGTATGTCAAACTCCGGAATGTGTTTATAGTCTTGCGATTTCATCATTCCCTTCATAGACCCGAGGCATCCCATGCCAGACACAGCAAAGCAGCCCCAAAATAAAACCGAGCTTCATCCATGTTTCACAGTAGGTATGGTGTTCTTTTCTTTGAAACTTTGAAAGCTTAATTTTTTCAAATGTGGACTTAGAGTTGATTTGCCAGAAAGTTCAAGTTTTGTCTCATCTGTCCAAAGAATATTCTCTCAGAAGCATTGTGGCTTGTCAATATACAATTTGGTAAATTCCAGTCTGGCTTTTTTGTGTTTGTCTTTCAACAGTGGAGTGCTCCTGGGACTTTTTCCATTGAGTCCACTGTCACTCAAAAGCAACTAATGGTGCGATCAGATACTGACTGACTTTGACCTTGGATTTCAGCTTGTATCTCATTGGAAGTTGTCCTTGGCTTTTTGTCTACCATTCTCACTATCCTTCTTCCCATTCTTGAGGCCATTTCAAGGGAAGCTGGTTACAGTCCCATGGACCTAAAACATTTTAATAATATTTGCAACTGTTGTCACAGGAAGATCAAGCTGCTTGGAGATGGACTAATAGCCTTTGCCTTTAACATGCTTGTCTTTAATTTCCCTTTGCTTTCACGATCATACTAAACAGCAGAGTTACTTCTTTCTCCATTTAAATAGGCTGAATGACTGACTGCACATATAGAGACATGTGATACTAACTAAAGAAAAAAGCTAGTTTGAAAAATCACTCTAATCCAATTATTCATGAATTATTCTAGGGGTACCAACAAATGTATCTCGGCCATTTTAGAATGCAGAATAAGAAATACTTTATCTCTTTTCACACTTGCATTGCTGTACTGGATTGTCAGTGCATTGCAATGACCAGGCAAGGTAATCCAACCCAGGGCCCTAAACATGTGAAAAGCAGTATATGTTTTTCCTTGGAAAAACAAAACATTTTTTAAAACTTGCATTATGAAATGAATTTGTAATTAAATTCTTATTTATTTTTTACTTCCATATACAACACACTGCGGTGGGCTGGCGCCTTGCCCGGGGTTTGTTTCCTGCCTTGCGCCCTGTGTTGACTGGGATTGGCTCCAGCAGACCCCTGTGACCCTGTAGTTAGGATATAGCGGGTTGGATAATGGATGGATATACAACACAAAGCATACAACAAACAAACTAACAAGACAGTCCTACTTAATATAAAACATAAAGTTCAGTGTGCCAATAATTCTGCAATTTTACCTGCCAGAAGCTCTATACATTTAAGATTACACTGCTGGTTGAACATTTTATTAGTTGGAGTGCTTTAAAGGCATCAGATAACATCGTTTTACCATAAAGGTTTATAGGAATAATTCATCTAGAGGGGATGCTTAGCTGTTTTCAGGCATGTTATTTTATTAAAAATTCTTCCTGAAATACGTGGGGTTTATCATCAGTTGCTGCAGTAAACACACACCAAGGGGTTTTAAAAAGTACTGCAGGCAAAAAGTAAAACTGAGAGGGGCTCACACTGCCTGTAAAATCATTACCAGTATTGTCAGTGGAAATTAGGTTTCAGCTTTGGCAAGAACAGGGGTTTTTATGACTTAATCTTCTTAATCCTTCATAAACTCTGCCTTTGTTCAGGTTCCTTCCAGAAAGTATAACCCAACTAAGCACATTCTCTTTTTCTTTCCTGCCCTGCAAGCAGGAACAAAGCACAAAGTGCTTATTTGCAATTAAAAGGATTATCTGGGGCTTTAATTGCTTGCAGACCTACTCTGTTAATTAGAATGATCAAAAATGAACACCCAAGCTATTTTATAATAGTGCTACAACAGTAGCAGGTACATGATATACATGTGATGTCATTTCAAACTTGAGATTTATGTCACTTTGAATTTGCAATTAATTAATGGTGTCATGGCTCATTATTAGAACTTATTTAACACTATGTTTAAAATATCCCGTTAAACAACTTTCTTTAAGATGTGTGTCTCCTAGATCATATTAAAATAATCTTTTGCTAATTTCCATGATAAAGGCAAGCAGCAACCTCATCTGGGAAAACCATTTGTTAGCGTGAAAATATATTATCAAATAGCTATGGTAAGTGTATAAAGAAAGTCAGAGATCTATATGACTCTGTGACAAATTTGTTATATTTAAAGCACCCGCTTGGCATAATAGCTTTAGAAATAGTTCATAACTTACTTCTAAAAATATTATATTAGTAGCTTCCTGTTTTTACTTGCCCAGCTCTTCCAGTCCTAAAACATGATACATGCCTCTTGTTTACCTCCTTTTAGTCACGTAAGTGGCCAGAGCCACATCTGATCCTCAGTTTCCCCTCAAGGAGTTCCTCGTATCTCAGTTAGCTTGGCCACATATCCTTCTGGCTGCACTAATTTCAGACATGGCATTCACTGAAATTCTTGCATACAAATTTCCAAGGATAGCTTTATCTCTTTCCACAGCAGGAGGTTACTTATGAGCCAGTAGCAGAGAAAACAAGCAGTTTTGCCCAGAGCTGTAAAAGTAGAAGTTAAGCTGTCATTCTGACAGGACCACAATATCTTTTTTCCCATCTGTGATGTTTTAACTTTGCCATTTTCCCTTCTCACAAAAACATCTTGAAATACCTGAGGGAAATTCAACTGTTTTTTTTATCCCTTTCAGAGAAAGGGAAGGTAAAGCAATAATACAACAGCTATAACATCTGAGCACTTAGTGTTAAGCATTCCTGACTAAAACACATTTTGGTGCAGAAGAATTAAAGACATTCTTTGTATAGAGAAATCATTATTGTTTAAATTGTGTTATTAAGCAGCTTTTACCTGCATTCATGTGTTCTTTCGTTTTAGGCCAGGAATAAATGACTAGCACAAAATGTGAAACTAGTCATGCCCTTGATTAGAAAATCCTCTCTCTTTTATGTAATTTAGGCAAATAAAACAATATAAGCATGCTTCTTCTTACACCTTACTGTATAAGCATAATAAAACCACTCCGATTAAAGTTTTTTAAACAAATTGAGATATGATTTTAATTCCTGGGGATCTTGTCACTACTATATTGAATTTAACAGATAAATTAATTTTCAACTGCATGAAGCATCAATAATTTTTAAAAAAGAAAATTATCTCAATTTAATGTTGAAGTAATATTTTCAGTACAGCTCAGCACACTTCTTACATTTCGCTCAGAACTTAAATGTGTAAATATACACCAGTGTAGCATGTCTTTTACCATGAATATTCCAAAATAAAAAAGTAAGTACACCTTTATAGTCTAAATAACCAGAACTTTCATCTCTTAGCTTCTGGGGACATTCAGTTGGTATTCAACTAGATTAATTAATCCCTAAATAAAGTAATAGTCTATTAGGTTCCTAGACTGCTGCCTATTCTCACTAGGCCTAGATGGTCCCTTAACTGTTCTTTGCCTATGTTCACTATTTCTTTCCTTTTCTCTGATGCTCCACTACATTGTTTTATTCAATTTTGCAAGAGAAGCATATCCACTTGAGCTATATCCAGCTTTAACTATCAAAGTTTCTTCTGCACTTTTGCAGACAGACAACCTTTTCTGCCTCTAATGACTTTAAGATGTTTATTATATACTAGCTGTGTATGCCCATGCTGTAAAAAGCCCGGGCTCTTAGAAACTATTGAAATCTTCAGAAAAAAATTGAAATGCAGAGTCGGCGGTTTCATTTTGCGGACATGCTCGGCCCCCTTGTCTATCAGCAGCTAAGTGAGTTTCTCTCTCATTTGTCTTTCCACACTTAGGCGACAGTGTAGCTTTCTTTCAGTTTCATGCTGTAGCCTTGTATGTTTTTCTTCTTCTAATTCATTAACTTGGGGCCACCTTGCCGGCTCGTTGAGCTTCATTGCTGTAGCCTCACACTTCTGGGATGGACATACAGACACACACACTTCCACTCGTAGACGTTTATATATAAGATACAGTAGATGTTGTAAAATGTGCATATACTGTAGACCTTTATTTGTCTCTACATAAATACTTGTTTCTAACTCTTTCACCCTTTCTCTCTCTCACTCTCTTTTTATCTTTCTCTCCATCTCTCTGTGTACTTTAATACACAGATACATAACATGTCATACACACATACAATACCTGTAAATATACTGCATATAAACAATTGGTGTTTGGCATGCAAGCCCTTTGTAGAGTAGTGTACCAGTTCCTAATTTAGTAATTAGTATAATCTACAGTGCATCCAGAAAGTATTCACAGCGCATCACTTTTTCCACATTTTGTTATGTTACAGCCTTATTCCAAAATGGATTAAATTCATTTTTTCCTCAGAATTCTACACACAACACCCCATAATGACAACGTGAAAAAAGTTTACTTGAGGTTTTTGCAAATTTATTAAAAATAAAAAAACTGAGAAATCCTATGTACATAAGTATTCACAGCCTTTGCTCAATACTTTGTTGATGCACCTTTGGCAGCAATTACAGCCTCAAGTCTTGTTGAATATGATGCCACAAGCTTGGCACACCTATCCTTGGCCAGTTTCGCCCATTCCTCTTTGCAGCACCTCTCAAGCTCCATCAGGTTGGATGGGAAGCGTCGGTGCACAGCCATTTTAAGATCTCTCCAGAGATGTTCAATCGGATTCAAGTCTGGGCTCTGGCTGGGCCACTCAAGGACATTCACAGAGTTGTCCTGAAGCCACTCCTTTGATATCTTGGCTGTGTGCTTAGGGTCGTTGTCCTGCTGAAAGATGAACCGTCGCCCCAGTCTGAGGTCAAGAGCGCTCTGGAGCAGATTTTCATCCAGGATGTCTCTGTACATTGCTGCAGTCATCTTTCCTTTTTTCCTGACTAGTCTCCCAGTTCCTGCCGTTGAAAAACATCCCCACAGCATGATGCTGCCACCACCATGCTTCACTGTAGGGATGGTGCCTGGTTTCCTCCAAACGTGACGCCTGGCATTCACACCAAAGAGTTTAATCTTTGTCTCATCAGACCAGAGAAATTTCTTTCTCATGGTCTGAGAGTCCTTCAGGTGCCTTTTGGCAAACTCCAGGTGGGCTGCCATGTGCCTTTTACTAAGGAGTGGCCTCCGTCTGGCCACTCTACCTTACAGACCTGATTGGTGGATTGCTGCAGAGATGGTTGTCCTTCTGGAAGGTTCTCCTCTCTCCACAGAGGACCTCTGGAGCTCTGACAGAGTGACCATCGGGTTCTTGGTCACCTCCCAGACTAAGGCCCTTCTCCCCCGATCGCTCAGTTTAGATGGCCGGCCAGCTCTAGGAAGAGTCCTGGTGGTTTCGAACTTCTTCCACTTACGGATGATGGAGGCTTCAAAGCAGCAGAAATTCTTCTGTAACCTTCCCCAGATTTGTGCCTTGAGACAATCCTGTCTCGGAGGTCTACAGACAATTTTTTTGACTTCATGCTTGGTTTGTGCTCTGACATGAACTGTCAACTGTGGGACCTTATATAGACAGGTGTGTGCCTTTCCAAATCATGTCCAACCAACTGAATTTACCACAGGTGGACTCCAATTAAGCTGCAGAAACATCTCAAGGATGATCAGGGGAAACAGGATGCACCTGAGCTCAATTTCGAGCTTCATGGCAAAGGCTGTGAATACTTATGTACATGTGCTTTCTCAATTTTTTTATTTTTAATAAATTTGCAACAATCTCAAGTAAACTTTTTTCACGTTGTCATTATGGGGTGTACTGTATATAATTCTGAGGAAAAAAATGAATTTAATCCATTTTGGAATAAGGCTGTAACATAACAAAATGTGGAAAAAGCGATGCGCTGTGAATACTTTCCGGATGCACTGTATACTTGTGTTTTAACTGAGAATTGCTCACAGTGCTCTGCACCTGCACTCAGTAAACAGTGCTATATCAATAATAAGTTCTGTTGTACTGAGGACACCACTCTGAATTACAGCAAAACTTGCTGTCCACACTACACATGTTTTTCTTTGTTTATTTTCTTCAGGGTGGAAATCTTGAGAGAATAAAAACATAGTGTCAAACCACAATTTCTAATCCCATGTACTCACAAACCCTTTCTGTATTAAAAAATTTTTGCCTATCATCCTAAAAACTCTGGGGTTTAGTATCCACCTTATCACACATACTGTATACTGTAGGGGTCTGCAAATAGCTCCCAGGGTGATTGTCTGGGTAATATATGCTTTCTTATATGAAATGCAAATTGTAGTTTTTGCAGCCATGCTGCCATACAGGGGGGCAATTAGTCCTTATTAGGCTCAGCTGTGTACTCCAATAAAAAAGGCAAAATTGCAAGGTCATAAGAATTAAGAAGAGAGAGAGAGAGAGAGAAAATGGATCCATGAACAGAGTCTTGTGTGATGTCCTAAGAAGCCCGGAATGAGACTGAGATGGGACATTATTTATATGGGTTTGTCTTAAATGGAATGGGTAGTATCCATTAAGACTTAAAACTCTGTACTTTCGCAGTATGTGAGACACCTATTATAAGCAAAGCATCATTACTGAACCTTACATTAAGCTACTAGCTTTTCAAATTTGTGCCATAAAAATGGCACAAAAATAAAAATGCTTATGCTTGGAAATTAAATCACCAAAAGAAAATATGATCCCCAGAGTAAAAATCATCTTAACAGAAAAAATATTCAAAGAAGCCAGCAGCTATTTATTTTTCTGTGCAAAAGACTGCTTTTTAAAACTGACCGAAATATCTTTACATTTGAAACCTTTCAGTGGTTAGCTTTTTTTTTTTTTTGTTTTTAGAATTATTTAAATTTTTTTTCTTTCAATAATTAGAATGACTTGAGTTCGAGATCACTTTCAAGATAAGCAAATTATAAAGGTACAGTCAATGTTGCATGTTGGAGGATAATGATTTTGTGCTATGACTTAAGCAGTTTAGCAGTTTAGGTTGTTGGAATAGTTGAAAATTAATAAGTAACTAAATTGATATATGAATAAATTAACTAAATACTTTATTATGATAAACGTTCTTTAGGAATATTACATTTGTGATTTTTAATGGTGGTTCAAAAGTCTGACATTTTCTCAAACTGCTTTGAAATTCAGAGTTTGCTAATATGTAATAAAAGAAGCAGAAAGTTATTATTTTAGGGATCCTATCTATTGATCTATCTGTGTATTGATCTATTGATCGATTTATTGACTTGGGAGAGTGAGAGATGGCGGAATGGTAATTAGCCACTTTACACCGTATACCCTAAGAAGAACCTTTGGCTCTTTCAGCAACCACTACCACCACTGCTAAAATGAATCTATTCTCATTTAAAAAGAAAGCATAACTCCCACCTTGATTGGCCCCTGATTCACGGAACAGTGAACCTGATCAGATTTATGAAGAATCTTTCAGTAAGAGGAATGATATGCTTTGGGCAACATAAAAACAATTTGCACTTAACACTATAGGCACGCATATTTAATTTACAGTAGCAAAAATCTAGCATCAGAGAGCCAGTGGAAGAAACTTGTTACTGTATAACAAAATTCTATGCATCTTTTCTATACTGAAAACCTGTTGAAGGTATTTTATAAGTACAACTGTTGTGTAAATTACAGCCTTGATGAACTAAGTGTCTTTTTTAAGGTCACGTTGTAAGATGGGATTTAAGTGGCAACCTTGAAGATTAAAGTCTGGTGATTTACCTGCTAGACCACATTGCCTGTCTTTTATCTGCATGAATATATACTATAAATCCATCCAAACATTTTCAGAACTAGTTTATTCCAAAATAGGCTGACAAGCCGACTGAACCTCCAATGGTAGCCAGAAGTGTATGCCACTCGCTTAGGCCATGCCTATTCAGAGATGATAACACACATGGCTTTGGGAGGAGAACTGAAATATATGAAGAAAATCCAATGCAGTCTGAAGATAAGATGCACATAGGCAACATCCATACTGTATGCATTTTTTCCTGACAGCATTCAAAGAGTAATTTCTAGGTATTTTTTAAAAAAGATTTTTCTGGTGGTGTGAAGCAGCAGTGCAAACTGCTGCACAACCATACCTTTCACTTTATATACAAAATACAAACTATATGATTTCATATAACTTATGTGTGAATATATGAAAGTTATAATATGATAATGTTTACAGTATATTGATGTGTTTATTTTTCTTTGTGGGAAAAAGTAAGATATGGGTGTATGTATTTTAGAATCCCATAGCGTATTTAGTTATTTTCATTAACATTATGGTGCTTCAATTTGTTATAAAATAGTGTACACTTTAATCTTCTGCCAGAGACACTAATTCCTCAGCCTCTAACTGAACTTTAATGTAGTAAATTCTACTGACATTTTCTCTTCCATCTCATCTCATGTATATGTTATTTAAATTACCCCAGGGCCCTCAGTTATTTGTTTTAATACTTGCCAAATATGAAGGTTCAAATGATAATGTAACCAGTCTTGCAAATGCAAAGCCCTCCCAGATCTGAAAAAAGATTTTTGATTCCTTTTCCAGCTACTGTTTTTCTCGAAATCTGTCATTATTTAGGCTTACGAAGATAATATGGCATTCCCTGATATTAAGAATAAAGCCTACTCTGATTATACAAGTTCAGATTCAAATTCTTATTGCTATTTTCTGCAAGAACAGTTGTTATCTCAGTAACAGATATGCCAATAGTGCTACAATACATTAGTATCCAGTACAATATGCTGCACACAATATAAGAACATAAGAAATTTGACAAACTATTTGAGACATTTCTGTCCATCAAGCTTATTTGTTTAGGTATTAGCTAAACTTTCCCAGTGTCTCATTCAGATACTTCTTAAAGGTTATCGAGGTTTCTGCTTTAACTATTGTACATGTCTCTGTAGTTTGTTTCAGATTCTCACAACTCTTAAATAAAAATCAGAATTCAATTTATTTGCCAGGTACACTAATGTATAATAGAAATTTGTCTTGTATTGTATTGTATTGGGGCAACATATAAGGACAACACAAAATCAAAAGATAAATATAAGAAGATAAAATATAAAATGATAAAATATGATGCAATAGACAAGAGCAATACAAACAAATAAGTAGATAATAGGATTAAAATGTCCAGGCAGTCAAGTGCGCAGGTGTACTAAGATACTGAGTAGAAGCTCAGACCTGATCAATCAGAAAAACTGCACATGCTGTTTAATATTGGGACAGGCAAAAATTGAAGAAATTCTCCTGACAAACCAAATAGTACCAAATAGTGTTTCCAGTTAGGTGTGTAAAGTTTGCAAAAGACATTAAATCAGTGCTTTAAAGGGGGCTGAACCTGTGTGCATTTTGTAGTTTAACTTTGCTGCTTGAATGGTCCATTTGATAAATTGTAAAACCAAATGATTGAATTACCATGTCAAGAATTCTTGGTTTTAGTTAACTCTATTAAGCAGAATTCTCAAGTCTCTTATATCCTATTACACATACATTCATCAATGTCATTTACCATACTTGCTATTGAATTCAACAGCAGGATACCTGACAGCACAGACCAATTCTCACATGTTGCCAGTCTCTCGTTCTTTGTTTAGTTTCACGAGTCTGTTTTCATTGCCATTATGTCTTTAACAGTGCTGATTAAAACGGGAGCTTTATGTACCTTTTGGACACTGAATACAAAATTTAACTCAAATCAGCAAAAGGTGATGAGTCCATGAGTCCAGAATGCCTAAAGGAAAATGCAACGTTTAACAAAAAGTTTTTGGCATTCATTTTAACTGTCAACATTC
This sequence comes from Erpetoichthys calabaricus, assembly GCF_900747795.2. Lineage (NCBI taxonomy): Eukaryota > Metazoa > Chordata > Cladistia > Polypteriformes > Polypteridae > Erpetoichthys > Erpetoichthys calabaricus. The sequence goes on along the minus strand of NC_041396.2, from coordinate 105,629,225 downwards.
TTAAAAAAAAAAAAATCAAAGCCAAAGTGTTTCTGTATTCATTGCCTGTCCTAGTAGCCAACCAATGAGATTCACAATCAAAGCAACCATAACTTTTAAATCAGAATTCATTACTGAGCAAAAATGAGAGGGTATAACAGCAAGTCTGTCATTACTATATGATAGGCTACAGGCTTTCTGAATTGATTGAAAAATACACACTTTGCTCAGTATTTGAAGCAGTTTTCAGGAAAAAAAAATCATCTATTAAAATTCAGATTTTGTGAACCCTGTAAAAGCACTATCTAGATTGATTTTTTTTTTTTAATCTGACTTATCATCATTGTAAAATAAACATCAAAGATAAAAATTATGAAAAAAAACATGCTAAAAGTGTATGTACTGTTCATTCAGCTACAGCGAGACAATACTATATTCATGTCATGCATTGCTAGATGACAAAAGCAGTGTATGGTGTATGGCTTGAAGTATATGGTTTATATTTTTGGGAAATAATTTCTAATATTAAACATGAGTGACAAACAAATATGTTTAGTGGGAAACTGCAATAAAGGCCACTAAACGTTGCCATCTCAGGCACCTTTTAGAAAGATTTTCACTTCATAAATCATTTTGCTTCTCTACTATAAACACTGAAAAATGGGTGATACTGTCCTTCAGGCACATTTGGATCATTATTACTGTTTAGTGAGTTTGTTCTGAAAATGCAAATGTCTGGTTATATTTATAATATTTGTAATAAATAAAGGATGTTTGAAAGTAACAAATCTATTAAAATGCATTGTGCACTATTTTTAAATAAATTATATATCTCTATACACACATACACACTCACCAACCACTTTATGAGGTACACCTCGCTAGTACCAGATTGAACCCCCTTTTGCCTTCGTTGTGGCATAGATTCAACAAGGTACTAAAAACATTCCTCAAGGATTTAGGTCCATATTGACATGATAGCATCACGCAGTTGTGGCAGATTTGCTGCTACACATCCATGATGTGAATCTTCTGTTCCACCACATCCCAAAGGTGCTCTATTGGATTGAGATCTGGTGACTGTGGAGACCATTTGAGTACAGTGATTTGAACTTTGTGATCTGGCGTGTTATCCTGCTGGAAGCAGACATCGGAAAATGGGTACACTATGATCATAAAGGAATGAACATCATCAGCAACAATACTCAGCAACAAACAAGGCTGTGGCATTTAAATGATGCTCAATTATATGGGGCTCAAAGTGTTCCATGAGAATAAGCATTACACCACCACCACTACCACCACCACCTGAACCACTGATACAAGTCAGGATGGATCCATCCTTTCATGTTGTTGATGACAAATTCTGATCCTGCCATCCAAATGTTGCAGCAGAAATTGAGACTAATCAGACTGGGCAACGTTTATCCAATATTTTATTGTCTGATTTTGGTGAGCCCCTGCAAATTGTAGCCTCAATTGCCTAATCTTAGCTGACAGCTGCTGTAGTAGCACATCTGCTTCAAGGTCCAACGTGTTGTGCATTCAGAGATGCTTTTCTGCATTCCTCGGTTGTAATGAGTGGTTATTTAAGTAGCTGTTATCTTCTATCAGTAGTCTGGCCATTCTCCTCTGACCTCTAGCATCAACAAGGCATAAACCCTAGAGATGGTTGTGTATGAAAATCCAGATCAAAAGTTTCTAAAATACTCAGACCAGCCCGTCTGGCACCAACAACCAATGCCATGTTCAAAGTCACTTAAATCACCTTTCTTGCCCATTCTGATGCTTGGTTCGAACTTCAGCAGGTCATCCTGACAATTTCTAAATGAATAAATGCATTGAGTTGCTGTCAATTGATTGGCTGATTAGATATTTGCATTAACAAGCAGTTGAATAGGTCTACCTAATAAAGTGACTGATGTGTGTGTGTGTGTGTGTGTGTGTGTGTGTGTGTGTGTGTGTGTATATATATATCAGTACAAGTAAATATCACAGGGAGCTAAATTGGGCAAATAAGGAGGATAATCGAGGACAGAAATGTTTTTGCCAGTCAAAAACTGCTTTACGGAAAAAGCATTGTGCACGGGAGTGTTGTCTTGTTTTGTTTCGCTGTTTGATTTTTTCACCCGACATTGTTGCGGCAACTCGTGTAGCGATTGTTGTGCAAATACTGACTGGGCTATTCACAGGATATTCCTAGTTCGTCAGCGGTTTGAGAGGGCGTTTAGGAGGGGATATAGTTCTATGATTCATGTCCAGCTCACCTCCAGACGGTTTTCCAGGAAAGCCCCAAGACCAGTCCAGTTATTTGTGTCTCACCTCGTACACTACCAGTCAAAAGTTTTAGAACATCTCCGTTTTTTCAGTTTTTATGGAAATGCATGCAGTCTTAATGTGGGTGACTGTTTTTTATGGCATGATCTATCAACCCCAAGATGTCAAATACATCTAATCTGAGATTTGATGAATTGGTATCTTTTGTCAAGTGGGAATAGTGGTTCAGGGATTGTTAATGAGGATCATGAAATACTAACATTATTCCTTCTACTTTTAATGTACTTTTACAACTATAGAATTATATTTCTAACTACAATTTATGTAAAACTTCATAATTGTAGCCCATGATGGAAAAGGGACAGAAGTGACTTTTGAGAAAATACCATGTAGTTGTTTGCTCGGTGTTTGCAAGAAGGTAACAACAGCATTATCTATATAGCACATTTCATACAAACAATGTAACCCAAAATGCTTTACAAGATGTCAAAGAGAAAGTTACATGAAAAGAAAAGACAAATAAGATTAGGTAAGAATATTAATACATAAGTACAAAAAAATATATATCTATACAATCTTATAAAAATTTGATATGATTAGTAGAAGGGTAGTGTCCTTGTATACAATATCAGTGTCAATGTCAATTTATTTATATAGCACATTTAAAACAACATAGGAATGCTGTGGCCAAATTGCTTTACAATAATAGAATAAAAGAAAAAACAAACAAATAACATAAATAGAAATAAAAATATATGAACATAAATAAAAATTAAATAAATAATAAATAGAAGTGATGTTATATAATCACAATGAGTAAACCATTAGTATTACTGAAGGTCACGGAATGCAAGTGAATAGAAATGAGTCTTTAATCTTGTTTTAAACAGTTCAATTGTAGACGACTCCTTTATATGATGAGGTAAAGAGTTCCACAGGCAAGGAGCAGCAGCTGCAAAACCCCTGTCCCCCTTGGTTTTACACTTGGTACGAGGGACAACAAGAGACAACTGACCAGAAGATCTAAGTACTCTAGATGGCTGGTGTAAAACACACAATTCGTATAAATAGGCAGGAGCAAGCCCATGTAAAGATTTAAAAACTAGCACCAAGATTTTAAAGTCATTTCGAAAACTGACAGGTAGCCAGTGTAAAGAAGCTAAAATAGGAGAAACAGAAACAGAGTCATACTTTCTTGCCCAAACCAGAAAGTGAGTGGCAACATTCTACACCAACTGTAACCTGTGTATCATTGATAATGGCTAGTAAAGATGGGCCCAAAACATCAAAGGCTTCCACTAAGAGGCATGGTGGTACTATATCGAGAGGGCTGGGAACTGGTTTAAGGGTGTCAATAGTTCTTTTTAACTGTGAAAGTGAGATTAGATCAAATGATTCTAAGACAATAACCTGTTTAACAGTAGGAAGTTCATAGCCAGTTTGAACAATGCCACAAAGGATAGTATCAATTTTGCTGACAAAGAATGATAGAAACTGCTCACATGAATGAACAGTGCTATTTAATCCCATCACAGAATGAAGGTGAATGGCCGCATTAATTGAATTAAATAAGACCCTAGGATTCTTAGAATGACGGGATACTAAATCAGCAAAGAAATCATGTTTAGATTTCTTAACGGCTGCCTGGAAGTTGAACAGAGAAGTGCTAAAAATCTGTTTAGAAACAATCAGTCCATCTTTTCTTCAATGCCATTCAGCAGCTCGACAGGCGCAGCGCAGCGATCGCGTAGTTTCATTTAGCCAGGGAGCAGGTCTTCCCTTATTACTGCGTATCTTGGGCAGAGCAATTGAATCTAAAACCGTTTTACATGAAAAATTAAAATGTAAGACAGAATCATCGTTACCATTATTTTGAACATGCACATCAAGACTAGAGAATATGGTTTTAAATTCAGATATAATAGAAGAATTTAAAAAGCGAGCGCAGCATGGAGCACAGCTAGTAGATGGGACATCAACAGTAATATTCATATCCATCATTATAGAAAAGTGATCAGTGAAATAAACATCACATACATCAATATTATTAACTGAAATATCACGAGTAAGAACGAGATCAAGGGTGTGACCAAGACAGTGAGTTGGCGTATTAATATGCTGGATAAAATCAAATGAGTCCAATAGTGATAAAAAATCATCCAAAGGTTTCGATTGACAACAAACTTGAATGTTAAAATCACCAACAATAAATACTTTGTCATGGGAGAGGGTGATATCAGCCAGGAGATCAGAGAATTCAGAAATGATGGTATCATTAAATACAGGAGGTCTATAAACCACGGCAAACAACAAAGAAGGGGAGCTGCACACTTCGAAAAGTTGCAGCTCAACGCTGCTAAACGGACCCTTTGTAAGACACAAAACATACTTTTAAAAACAGTGGCAATGCCCACACCATGACGAGTCAGTCGCGGAGAGTTTAAAAATGAATAACCTGATGGTACCAAGTCAGTAAAACATGAAGAGTCACCATTTACAATCCAGGTCTCAATGATGAAAAAGAAATACAGATTATTTGAGGTAATAAAGTCTTGCAGAATAAAAGTTTTATTAGACATTGATCTCACGTTCAGGGCGGCACGGTGGCGCAGTGGTAGTGCTGCTGCCTCGCAGTTAGGAAACCTGGGTTCGCTTCCCGGGTCCTCCCTGCATGGAGTTTGCATGTTCTCCCCGTGCCTGTGTGGGTTTCCTCCGTGCGCTCCGGTTTCCTCCCACAGTCCAAAGACATGCAGGTTAGGTGGATTGGTGATTCTAAATTGGCCCTAGTGTGTGCTTGGTGTGTGGATGTATTTGTGTGTGTCCTGCGGTAGGTTGGCACCCTGCCTGGGATTGGTTCCTGCCTTGTGCCCTGTGTTGGCTGGGCTCCAGCAGACCCCCATGACCCTGTGTTCGGATTCAGCGGGTTGGATAATGGATGGATGATGTCATGTTCAAGAGAGCAGCCTTGATAGAAGTAGAAGAGCTTGTTGTGGGATGAGCACGGGTGAGCGTGCAAAGATTTGTGGCGTTTACTCCTCGAGAGCACACTGAGGAAAAGTGATGCTGCCTTGAAATGGAGAACTTAAATCCGGTGTCCAGCACCCATGAACCAGGGATGGAGTCCTGTGCAAGAGAAGATGGGTCATAGACGACTCACAGGCATTGGGAATCAAAGCTCTGGGACTTGAGTCGGCGTTGTTTAACAGCAATTCCGGCTCTTTTTCCACAACGGCGGCGGGTGTGTTTGCATCTCCGAGGGGCATTCATCTCACTGATACAGGTGAACACCGGCGTCCAGGTGAAGAAGTCAGGAGATAAATAAAACAAAGGTGGAGGTTCACAAAAAATCCCATCAGGAGATGAAAATTGAGAGGAAAGCAAGCCAGAAAATATGTTGAGTAAAGACTCACGTTCATAGGACAGTGGCTGTTGGGATAAACTAAAACATAAAAACAAAGTTAAAACATAGTTAAAACATAGACTAGCGAGACGAGCAGACGGCCAGCCACAACAGTCAGCGCCATCTTATTAATATCGTAAAGTAAGTCTCTAAAGAGGCAGGTAGAATCCTGTGAGATCACTTCCAATCATGTTGTTTATTAATTTAAACAAGACAGTCATTTTACAAACCACATCAGCCTGTGTGAGACCCAAGAAAAAATAATCCCTGCACAGATCCAAGTAACTTTCTTGTTTGTTATAAGGACAGTTACAAAACAACTGCAAAAAGTGCCATAAACAAGCTCTGTATCATAAATTAATGATTTATTAATATAAAAAACACATAAAAGAGAGTTAAACAGTGGGAAGACACACAGTAACAAATAAGAAAGAAAAATCCGCAGTCTTTCCATGGGCCTCAAACCACAGTAATGTACTGTATGTGTGTGTATGGGTGTGCGCACACATATGCGGTGTACAGTAAGACTATATATTGTAGAAGATCAGCCCGGACACAGACAGACACGGACTCAAAATGTCCAAAATAACACATGTTTATTTCTATTATACTGTCCCGCACACAACACAGTGCTCCAATAACATAACACTCCGTCCTTTCTTTCCTTTCACTGCCTCTATTCCTTTCTTCCTAAGCTTCGTCCTCCTCCTGCTGACTCTGGCTTCTGAATGGAGTGAGGCGGCCTCCTTTATAGTGCACCCGGAAGTGCTCCAGGTGTCTCTTGATTAACCTCCAGCAGCACTTCTGGGTGTGGCGGAAGTGCTGCATAGGAATCCTGCTCCTCTTCTGGCAGCATTTCCAGGTGTGGCGGAAGTGCTGCATGCCCAGACTCTGCAGCTGTCCAGGTGCCCCCTGGAGATGGCCACGGACCCCCAGCAGGTTAAGGTTCTGAGCTCCAAATCCATGGCCCTGATGTAAACCCTGGGGGCTGCCCTCTCCTGTCCCGGGAGAGGTACTCCTGGTAGTATGCCCATTCCCCCGGTCTTCTCTTATAAAGGGCGTACCGTCCGGGCAGGATCCCCAGCCATCCATCACAAGATATATATATATATATATATATACTGTATATATATATATATATATATATATACTAGCCAACCCGCGGCGTACCATACGCCGCATAATCAGGCCGCTTTTTTAATGATTTTTAAGCACAGGGAGAGAATTAACATTTGAAAAATCGGAAATCTAATAAATCACCAAGAAAAGTAACATTTCATGTGCCCACCCCCAACTCGTCACCTGAGTCATTTTCCTCTTTGCACAGTCCATATGCACCTGTGAGTCACGTAGACTTTTCATTGTTGTTTGCGGTTTTGGCTGCTTTTCTATATATATAATCCACCAAGTCATCCGACCATGGTAGTACCGAGGGGGGGGCGTACAAAGGGCAGGGACATAATCAGTGCGAGCGTATGACCCGCTAGCCATGTTTTTGAAAATTTCGCCCTGTGCCTTATTAATTGTCATCGCAAAGGCAAATCTAACAGGAAATTGTCTTCGTCTTAAAGGTAAAGGCAAATTATCCGCGACAAACAAACTGTTTTACACGGTGCATACTATCCCACGGCGTAGTATACGCTGCATAATCACGCCGCTTTTTTAATGTTTTTTAAGCAGAGGGAAAAAAATGAACATTTGCAAAATCTGTAACGCTGCTTTCAGTAAGTACAATGCACACGCGTTTAATTTGTCGGCCACTTTTTGCCAGCCGTCTTTTCTGGTTTGGGCTGCTTTTAGTGTTACCGGTTGTGCATATTAAATCTTGAAATCCTTCGAGTAACTAATTAACTAACTAACACCCACCCACCCAGCTTGTGTGAAAACAATGCACCCGTTCTTTCATCATTTGCATTTGCAGCCTATCAAAGACTTGCTGATCATGTTCTTTAGACTCAATATACATTGGTTTTCACTCAGCGCGAGGGCGCGCATTCATTTCAGATTATTACATCCAGCTAGTCTGTTAGACTAATGTGCTACACGTCTGCGTTTGAAAAACCGACTTATCCCGGATGAGTTTCACCGGCATTAATGATTAGGAATCTGGTTGGAACAAAACCCTGCATCCACAGGGGTTCACCAGGACCAAGTTTGGGAAACACTGCTGAACACAGACAAAACCGACTCAGGTGAGGAGTTGGGGCGGGCAAAGTGGTTGCAGCTATTGGTGTTGTTTGCCTGGGTGTCTGATCTGCTCAACAGGATCATAAATAAAAGGAAAACAATGTGAAGGCAATGTCACAGGTGATCCTGTGGTATAGCGGGTCCACAGCTCCCCTTCAAAAGCCCATTTTTAAATAAATAATCATCGCACTCACAGCATAGCGAGGGGCGTGGAAGTGTGGCTGAAACGGTTTCCGGGTAGACTCGTGCTGAGGGCATTTCTCCCCTGTGCAGTGTGTGAGCGAGTGAGGAGAGAGAGAGAAAGCCGGTACGTTAGAGTGAGCGAGAGCAGGCTCGAAGGCAATGTGTTCCTGTGGTATAGCGGGTCCATAGCTCCCCTTCTAAAGGCCATTTTTAATCAGGCAACTGACAGGAGTGGAGTCAGGCACAGAGAAGGTCAGCTGCAGAGAGAGCGTCTCGACTGTTGCAGGGCCTGAAGCAGGTGAGACGCTAATGAAAAAGAGGCACAGGGCTTATTGGTTTTTAAAGACTGCTTCCTTCATTTGTTTTAACTTAAGTTTTAAAGGATTGCGCGGTTCTCTCTCGCGTTGCCTGTGTGTGCCTCTGTCTCTCTCTGGCGCTGCCTGTGTGTGTGTGCATGGCTCTCTCTCGCGCACTGCCTGTGTGTGTCTCTGTCTCTCTGTGGCGCTGCCTCTGTGTGAGTGGGTGGCTCTCTCTCTTGTGCTGCCTCTGTGTGCCTCTCTCTCTCTGTGGCGCTGTGTCTGTGTGTGTGTGCGGCTCTCTCTCTCGCGCTGCCTGTGTGTGCCTCTGTCTCTCTCTGGCGTTGCCTCTGTGTGTGTGCGAGGCTCTCTCTCTCGCGCTGCCTGTGTGTGCCTCTGTCTCTCTCTGGCGTTGCCTCTGTGTGTGTGTGCGGCTCTCTCTCTGGCGCTGCCTGTGTGTGCCTCTGTCTCTCTCTGGCGCTGCCTCTGTGTGTGTGTGTGGCTCTGTCTCTCTGGCGCTGCCTCTGTGTGTGCCTCTGTCTCTCTGGCGCTGCCTCTGTGTGTGCGCCTCTGTCTCTCTGGCGCTGCCTGTGTGTGCGCGGCTCTGTCTCTGGCGCTGCCTTTGTGTGAACCAAGGTTCCACTGAGGTTGACTAATGAAAAGTCAATGTGGCTCAGAGCTGCAAGTGGACTGTGGCACAGACAAACAGAAATGACGGCATGTTTTCCGAGGCGTTGCGTCCGAGTTGGTGGGCGTGGCTCTGTGATTTTTTCATCGTATCCAATGGTCTAAGAGTTGGTGGGCGTGGCTCCTTCCTGCGTGCGCCATTGGCGTCTTACTTGTCGGTGGTTTAGTGAATCCACGCCCCTTCCGCTGTTCTTTCCATGGGTGGCTTAGTGAATTATATATATATATATATATATATATATATATTAATATATATATTCATATATATTTATTCATGAATATATACAGTAAATGAAAAATACAGTATATATTTACTTACAAAAAGGATTTTAAGACTCCTTTATCCTTTGTTAATTATTTTCACAATTGCAGACTTGCATGGTCAATTAGCATACTATTTTCAGGGTCAATAACTATATTTTTTGAACATTTTACAACAACGATATAATTGAGTGTTTTATTGTAACTCTAACTCTGATGCAAATTAGCCCTTACCATACATATTAAAATAGATTAATGTCTCTTTTAATGGCAATAACTGTAATTCTTGACAATAACATCCTCATATATTTCCTGAGGGGAAAAAAAGCATTCCAGGATATTTTTTTCTGTCTTTTACATACTTCTCCCTAAAATGACACACTTGTAAATCTTTTCAGCTCCCTGAGTGCTAATAGGCAAGTACAGTGTCATTCTGTGCTCAGATCTTGGCAGCATGAGACCTGAAAGCTTCTTATGTTGCAAGGCAAGAATATGAAGCTCATTTAAATAAAAGGGTGTCCTTTGGTGCAGAAGAAAACAAGTAGTTGATGATTTTTGTTCACTAGTCAATTAAGATAAGCAGACATGAACTTACAAATTGTATAGCAGATCCTCCTAAAGTACTTGAATGTTTTTTAAGGACCAATATTTCAATTTTTTACTTAAATAGTTAATTAACTAACTGTTTCAACTGCTCCATTGATTAATTCATCACTCAGAGTATTTATCCCACTGTATCTGAGTGTGAAATCACAGCTCTCAAGCCGCTGATAGGAAAGAGAATTATCAGTATACAGCATCAAGCACACGCTGCCTCAACCATGCGCTATTTGAACTGCCTCAATACAGCAAACGTTTCAAAGCCTTTCCTGTAGGGACCTCGCGGTTTAGAAACAGTTTCATCCCAAGAACTCTAAACGCACTCAATCAGTCCATCAAGTGCTCCTTATAGAACTGTTTGTACCTATAAGTACAATTACCTCAGTGTAAACTTGCGATACGGTTATAATATTGCACAACCTGAGCCACTTTATAAAGCGTGTATTGATGTTACATACATACATATGTTGATTATATCATTTTTAAATTGAAATGCAGGAAAATATGTCTTTTACATTATACAGATAAAATTTTAACATCATTTAAATAATCTATATTATTAAACATGTGAGGACACAGTGGACAACGGTAGCAACGAGCTGGCGCTTCGTTCAGGGATTGTTCCTGAGTTGGGGAGTGGCAGAAGGCGCGTGCATGTGTGTTACTTTTCATGCTGACTATGATTTATGTAGCAGAAGAACGTGGAAGTTGGCGTATGCATTGATTCATGCATCTGGATTTTTTTTTGTGCATACGCACATTTCTGCTTTTGTCTTTGTGCCATGTTTTAGTATGAATTCTATGCATGCCGTTATGCATGAGTCCCCGGGACTCTAAAGGGCTTGGACCTCTGTCCTTTTACAAAGATGTTGGGAGCACCACACATACATTTCCAGCGACCTCATGGCCCTCCCATGCTCTCTGAATCCGTCTTGTGAGTTCATAATAAGACACACTGCTGGTGGTTGTGCTCAGTAGGTCATTAAAGGCCTGGATCTTGGTTTTTATTCAGGACACTTGCTAGCCCAAACTCTCAGACTCCTTGCTCAGTCTCTCTCTCTCGAGAGACCCAATCAGAGCCTCCATTGACTCCGTGAAGATCACAGCATTTTTGCCAAAATCAAAATCACCAACAGATGTCCCATAGCCACTGGACCCCACGGCGCTCTGCCCAACATCCAGTCAATGCAAACATTGAACAGAGTAGGAGCAAGAATACACCCCTGATGAACCCCAGAATGAACTAGGAAAAAAACAGATTCTGCCTCCACTCTGCAAACATAAGGAGAGGTTAAAAAGCCACTTACAACCAGTTAGCTGTCCTTGGAGTCAGTCAATACAAAAGCTCTCCTGGAAAGAAAGGTATTGCGGCTAAAGGATATTGAGTAAGATATGAGGAGTGACAGGTAGAGTATTTGGTGATTATGCTATTGCATTTTAGTTGCAAGACTGTGTGCAAACCATCCCACTTGAAAGTTAACACTCTGTTTAGTTCAGGCTCTATAGGAGGCAATGCTCATGCTGTTGTTGCTTTGTCTTTTCCCTTTGATCATCCTTGCTTTTTTCTGTGTTTCGGTTTAGTGTCATCCACTGAGGTGTTATTGTCATATGATAAAATAAATGTTTTGTTGAACAAAAAAAAAGTTGCATTTTTGATGTTTTACAAATTTGATGAGACCTCGATAGCCTGTACTTAGGCACATACATTAAAGTTATTTTTGAATGTCTTGAATGTGCTCATTCCATTACACCTAAAATTCAATATTCAATGGTAAGGAATAAAATACTCCACATAAAACCGCATCTTATTATTTGGTATAGATTGAAATAGCATGCATATTCACATCAGAAGTATGTAATGTCATTAAAACCCTGCTTATTTACTTCATGAATTCTGTTTTTTTTTTCTTTTTTTCTTTCTGTAGTGAGAGCAGAGAGCTGTGTATTTACAACCTCAAACAAGTTATTAAGTGAATCAAACTATTCACTGCCATTGGCCCTTTCACAGTTCAGGCTTGTCTATGAAAGAACACCTGCCTTATTGTGTATAATCAGATTATTTAGAGTATTTCAAACCTAACTGCTAGAGGATGAAAGCATAGCTTTTTATTTTAGTACTATGTTATGCTTTAACAAAGTAATGACATCTTCGAAGCATTTTCTTTAGTATGTGAATAACAACTTTCATATTGTTTCTGCTCAATGAAAGTCTTTTAAAATTACATCTAGGTAAAAAGCTATCCAGGAGAGCTTTTACAATTCTCATGCATCTTTACTATTATTAGAAAATATTTTAAGAGTCGGAGATAAATGGGAGCTATTTGCATCTGCAAGCTTACAAATTTTAATATACAAAGCAATTGCACAAAGTAGTACTTGTCAGTTAAGGAATTCTTTAAGAGCAGGTGAAATCACCCGGTGAAATGTTGGGGAGGCTCATGACAAGAGCCACACTATATGAAAGACAGCTACTCCAGAAGCTAGTGTGTCACCAGGGTGATGCTAGATGATGTGAGTTTGTCCTTGTATTGAAAAGCCATCTAAAACCAAATAGACAGGGGGAAAAGAAAAGGTATAGAAGTCTGGAATGAAACAAGCCTTAATCTCATTTACGTTTAAGGTATCACTAATTGAAACACACCTTTCAGCAGCGAACACCACCAGCTTTGTGTGTTTATTTTAGTATAGCTGCTTAAATATTTTTTAAACTGGAGTACCACTAGGTTGGGCTACTCGGATGATAGAGTGGTTGAACAGCCTTCTGGTTAATATTCTCAACCCCTTGATTTCTAGAGATTTTCCTTCAAAAGCTAAGCCATATGTCAATAGTCACTGAGTTTTTCCTCTGGTTAAGCAGCAGAGATCAGTTAGAGAAAAACTTTTCCCATTTTGACCATTTACCTCAACAAATGTGGGTAAAGCAAAGTCAAAGATTTTTTTGATAAAGAAACACATTAAAAAATGAGAAAAGCATGTATCTTAACACATGGGAGATGTAGAAGCCTAGTTCATTATTTATTGATTATCAAGTTTTGGGGGTTATTCAGTTATGTTGGGCTCTCACTTATGTAAGACAGAAGGCTCTCCCATCAACTACTGTGCTGAATGACCACAAAATTATGATGTGTACTGATTTGACTATTTTAGTCTTATAATATTTTACATTCACATAAAATTGCAGTCATGTTGCCCATAATGCAGGCAAATCACTATGTGTGTGTTTTGCCTCATGACCATTTTGTCTACTTTAAATTTGTTACCACTCACTCCACAGTTTATTCATATCACCAGGAATGATGACAATACAACTGAGGTCAGTAAAAATGTTTAACTGAAGAAAAGAGTGACATTAATGTGGTGTTCCAATCAAAGCATTTTGAGTTTGGTCACATTTTATTTGGTTTTACAAGTCCATGTATGTTTAAGGAATGAAAATGAGCCTGTCATTAATAATAAGATGCTAGGTGTTACAGTTAGAGTAATAAACCTCAATGGTAAACACAAATTAGAGATTACATAGGTATTAAAAAATCCCTGACCTTCAAAGGAAAACTAGTGGTTAAGAACAGATTGCATTAAGTTATTTAATATAATAAGTCAAAAGTATAATTTTGAACTGTTTTTATTGTAAACTAGCCATCCCCCACGGCTTTGCCCACGTAATAGTGAAAGAGGACAGTGAGGAGGGCCCTGCTCGACTCCCTACTCCTGATATCATGCTTCCCCCTCCCCTCGGCCCGCAGCCTCTGTCTCAGATTAGCGTCAATATATCGCTCTTGCAAGCGAACTATGATTCTTAGCACGATAAGAGAAGCCGCAAAATCATACGGAATGTTCTAAATCTGTTAAGTACTTCTCTCGTTTGCTAACTAAGGGGAGTTAAGGTTACACCCCAAGGGTGGCATGTGAATTAGGAGGGTCCCGTCCCCCTCCCCATGGCCCACTGTGTCTCTCTTGAATTTGTGCAAATAAATCGTTACTGCAATTGAACTATGATACCTAGCGCAATTAGAGAGGTTGCAAAATCAACCGGAATGTTCAAGCAAATTATAGAAAAAACCCGATCTAAATCCATTAAGTAGTTCTCTCGTGAAAAGTAGACAGACATACAGACAGACGTTGGATTTTATATATATAGAGATGTTAGCAGTGTCATAGGTCTATATATTGATATTTATATACATATATATATATATATATACAGTATATATTTATATATATATATATATATATTGTGGCAGGTGGCCGGGGCTCCTGCAGCATATCATCCGGGGGAGCAAGGATGGGAAACCCAGTATCTCCCCCTGGACGCTAGATGACAGCCTCCATGGGTTGCTTCAGTGCCTCAGACTCCCGCAGGGTTTCATGGGGGCTGGAGTGTTGTACAGCCCTGTTGTGTTCTGCAGGCGCCACCAGGGGGTGCTGCAACAGGAGCTGCTGGACCCTTCTGGGCACTGGTTTCACCACACCCGGAAGTGCAGCCGGATGTCGGCAGTCAAGCACCTGGAGCACTTCCGGGTGCCCAATAAAAGGAGCCAGCAACCACCACTCATGGGCCAGAGTCGGGTGGAGGAGGACGAGGTTGCCTGGGAGGAGTGATAGTGCAAGAGAAGAAAGTGTGTGGTGTGTTGGTGCTTTGGGGACTGTGTTGTGGCTGGGGGACCCGGGGAAGACGTGCCATCCAGCTGAAAAAAATTAAAAGTTTATTTATTTTATACGTGCCTCCAGTATGAATCTGTGTCGGGTCGGTTGCATATATAGTGCCTTTTTAATATATATTATATATATATATATATATATATATGGTTGAAATAGTTTACTGTCAAATAAATGCAAAGAGTACACGACACGTGTTTCGCCCTCATTCTGGGCTCATCAGGTGTACACACTCCACTGCACTCCCTCTCGGGAATTGAACCTCGGACTTCAGCGCCAGAGGTGATGCCCCTAACGTTGCGCCACGGCGTGTGGTTCGTTTATTTGACAGCATGTAGATCGGGGTAATTACATTCACGGCATTCGTAGTCTGTGTCACAATCTGATTGTGGTGGTTGGTCAGCAATCTGCTAACATCCGCCACGGTGCCCTCATATATACAGAGAGAGAGAGAGAGAGAGAGAGAGAGAGATAGTATATTCTTTTAATGAAAGGATGTTGAATGCATATTCTAACATTAAAAGTTTGAAAGTAGACCCAACTCCCCACACCACCAATGTGCAGTACATTTGGGTGAATTGGAACTTGCATATAAATTGAACAAAAGACATTCTGTTCAACATGTAAAGGTTTTAGATTGCTTCCTACCTATCTTAGAAGACAGAGCTCTTGAGCAGTGAATGAGGGTGATAAGCAAGTGTTCAATTCAAAAGCATAATCCCAGACTTTCTGTTTGTGGACAACTTCCATTTTCCAGAGGTTTTTATTTAACAATATGTTAGCAAACAATCCATGATGACTTGATTTGTGGATTATGCAACATGAGTAACGTCAGATTTTATCATAGACGTCTTGATATTGTTTGCTGTGGTCCAGTAATGGTCACAAAAGGCTCCTAATTGTTGTTATGTCTATTCTTCATTGAAAAATTAGATAAAAAATTCTTCTTGTCCATCAGTATAAATCACATGAAGTATGTAACATATTTAAAAAATGTGGAGTATTAAGTTGACTGAATCTGAATTAATATTAGTAAACAAATTGGAATTGTATGTGGCACACCATTCCCTTGATATGTAAGTCTCTTCTCCACTTCATTGGAATTTCAGAGAGGACTGAACTTCACTTCCCTAGGGAAGATTTTCATAAGTTTTTATTGTGTTTATCTATACTTACCTAGACTATAAATAGAAATGTGATAACCCAAACTCATGCTTTTCACCTCCAAGCAGCTTGGTCATAGTCTGAATGACATTTAAAAGCAAGTTAGAGACAGAGATATTACCTGAATACCTTTTAGTCTTTGCATGTAAAATGTACAAAATTGTTTAAAAGACCAAAAGAACATTTGAAGCCTGGGGTTAGAAAAATTTCTTTAGTCTGACTGGTTGGCATTCTGAAATTATGTTTAACAGCCAATAAAGGCTTTAAGATCTACATTTGTAGAAATTGCTATTCCTCCATCCTTTTATACCCAATTATTTCTTATTTAGGACATTGGTGCTCTATATATTTTTATTTTCATGGGATCTGTTGAGTTTGTGTGCAGGGATCTCTGTTATGTAGAGTCATATTCGAACTTTACAGTAATCACAGAAATGTAAGGTACAATAGCTAAAGCTGTCCTTTATCCGTATCACATCTAGCCTGTTAATTGGAGTTATTTAGCTAATCTTATACAATTTAGACAAACTTTTTAAAACATGGTTACTATAAGATCATGTTCATAATTCATGTTCATAATTGCTTTATCCTTATTCAGAATTACTCCTTTTTCTTTCTGTCCCTTTTTTTTTCTTTTTGTCTTTTTTTCTTTTTGTAAAACTTGACTTATGTGCATGAAATGTTATTTGATTTAAATAAATTCAATAAAATTAAAAAAAAAAAAGAATTACTGCAGAGTCCAACTTTTGCATTTCAAGTGTAACTATTGTACGTTCTCTTTAACAAATTCAACTGCTTAATATATAGTTATCTTGGCAAAGTTCAGAAATTTAAAAAATCTAACTAAGGACAATATAGATAAAGTATT